>NC_053028.1:167811299-167825081 GCF_003073215.2 Triticum urartu | reverse complement strand
TTCAAACATGCTTGCCTGGTTCAGAGTAGTCGGAGCCTAGCTCGGTGAAGTTTGCGGTCCCGTCACCTCCTTCGGTATCTACGGTATAAAGAAAATATACGCGCTATCGTGAATACCGTGAGGTGCACAAAAATTTCTCCAAATATTTTTCAAATAAATCTGATAAAAAACTAGACAAAATTTCAAAGAGGACAGAAAAAGAATCAATCAAAAATACTCTTTTGTTTAAAAGTTATTAGTGTTTTTGTCCAGGGACCTATCTGTAATGAAACAGAAACTTTCCAGGGTTTTCTTTATAAAAACAGAAAACGCTTCAGTACCGAATACGTCAGTCCAGTGGGAAAGACGTACTTTGCCCAAAGGCATTTCCAGAAAACGATTCAAAAAGAATAAAAAGCTGACGGGGCGGACCCACCTGTCGGGTTTGAAAATGAAAACAGAGAGTTGGCACCAGAGGGCCGCGGCGATCGCCAGCGGCGATCCACGGCGAGGCAGGAGGATCGGAGGGTACCTCCGTGTTCAGGGCGTCATTCCACGTCGGTTGGTGGTGGTGGTGGTCGCTGGCGAACACCACGTCGGCAGCGGCCCTTGCTCCGGCGGACGGTGGTTCGGGCGTGGATGGAGCTCGCCGGAGAGTGCTGCGGAGGGCAAATTGAGGAGGGGCTAGACCTCTGGTAGCTAGAGGAGGTTACTGACGGAGTTTGGGTGCCGAGAACGGCCTCACCTGAGTGAAACGGGGTGGAGGCCGAGGCGGAACAGAGCGGCCGGAGTTGGGGGAGGAGACCTCCTCGAGGTCCTCCTAGTGGCCTGGCGGGGCGTTGGTGAGGTGCAGTGGTGGTGCGTGCCCGAGGGTGAGCTCGGGGTCCCCTTTTATAGGCGATCCGAGGCGGTGGCCATGAACGGAGTTCTCCGGCGATGGATTACGGCGGTGCAGTGCTTGGTCGGGAAGGTTCAGAGGTTGAGCGTCGTCGTGGATGTTCCCTGGTTCCATTTAGGTGCTAACCGCAGCGGGATTTGGTTGCTTAGGGGGAGCTCGACGGAACGGGGCGGCGCGGGCCCGTCGGCCGCAGGGAGCGCGCTCTGTGCGTGCCGCGCCACGGCGACGGTGCTGCATGCGTGCGCTGGTGAGGAAATGGTCACGCGGAGCCACCAGGGGGTTTGGGCGGCGCCGAACGGCGTTATGCCGCCGTTTTGCTCCCTGTCGGCCGCTACGTTGGTTCGGCCGCCGCAAGACACGCTGGCGCAGGCGGGCCAGGGTGCCACCGACGCCAGGAACGTGCCAAGCGCGCGTGTGAGGCTCCGGACAAGCAAGCTAGGCCGTGAGCAACATGCCAAGTGCACTGTGAGCATGTGACTGAATTTCTGACAAAGATCGACACTGAAACTCTGAACTTAACTGAAGATGAACAGAGACAGTGCATGCAAGGTGTTCGACAGAATGATCTAGGCATGTAGGGATTTTCCTTGAGTTGAAACTTGGTGGGGTGGCCTCTCATTGCACAAGGAGGCTGCCTGAATTTTGGTAGAATTTTTGGAGAAGAGGAGATATGAATTTCACCAAATTTGGCAAATCTGGTCCAAACTTGCAGAGACTGAAATTTGAAAAATTTGAAAAGAGGGAGAGTGTATCAAGATGGTTCTGGGTTGTGGATGCTAAGGACAATCTAGAGGAGTTGGTTTGAGATAAAAACTCAAAGGCAATGAGGTACTTGCTTTGAAAATCACTCAGGCTCAAAATAATTGGCAGAAATGATTTGAGAGATAAAATAATTGAAATAAAATCCAAAACTTGTTTGGACTTGTTGAGACAGAGAATTTAGATTGTTCAAAGGTGGAGGGAGGGATTTTGAGAAGATTTACTATAGGAGACATGGTAAAACCATGGGTGGTTTTCAAGATAAGAAAAACCTAAAAATTCATAGAGTTCTTTTTATAAGAAAAAGAATAATTTCCAAAAATATACTTTGAGAAGGGAACCATCAGAGAAAGAGTTTTAAATGATCAAACACCATAGTTTGAAGAAGATACGAAAATAAAAATCCTTGCCAAAGAAGTTTTTAAGAGGAAGGTTTTCTGGAAAAATTTTAAATGGCCTCTTTTCAAAAACCAACAAAGTTTTTGCTGAAAACCAAATAAAAATTTTGGAGTGTCACAACACCTACCCCCTTAGGAAAAATCTCGTCCCCGAGATTTCAGCTGATCCTTAAATAAGTATGGATGCCCTGTCCGAAGGAAATCCTCCCTTTCCCAGGTTGCTTCACTTTCGTTGTGGTTGCTCCACTGAACTTTGAAAAACTTGATGGTTTTCTGTCAGGTCCTCCTTTCAGACTCCTCTAATATTTTTACTGGGCACTCTCGATAGGTGAGGTCTGGCTGCACGTCAATGTTCTCATGGGATACTTGTTTCTCTGGGTTGCTTACGCACTTCCTTAACTGCAAAACGTGGAATACGTTGTGGACATCGGATAATTCTTCGGGTAAGTCTAGCTGGTAGGCTACAGTGCCCCTTCGTGCCACTATACAGAATGGTCCGATGAATCTTGGTGCTAGCTTTCCCTTAATCTTGAATCGTTGCAGGCCCCTCATAGGTGATACTCGTAGGTATACAAATTCACCGGGTTCGAATCTGACCTCACGATGTTTCCGATCGTAATAACTCTTCTGTCGGCTTTGAGCGGTCTTGAGTCGGTCCCTGATTAGCTTGACCTTTTCCTCGTCTTCTTTGAGCATGTCTGGGCCGAAGATACGGCTGTCTCCGGTTTCTGACCAATTTAGCGGGGTACGACATCTCCGTCCGTATAGGGCTTCAAAAGGTGCCATTTGCAGGCTGGCCTGGTAACTGTTGTTGTATGCGAACTCGGCATATGGCAGGCTTTCTTCCCAACTGGTCCCATAGGTGAGGACACATGCTCTCAGCATGTCTTCTAGAATTTGGTTTACGCATTCAGCCTGTCCATCAGTCTGGGGATGGTAGGCTGTACTGAAGGCCAGTTGAGTTCCTAGAGCCTGTTGTAAATGATCCCAGAATCTCGAGACGAACTGAGTGCCCCTGTCGGATATTATAGTCTTCGGGACTCCATGCAGACAAACTATACGGGAGAGATAAATCCTGGCAAGCCTCTGAGTGTTGTAGGTTGTCTTCACTGGAATGAAATGTGCCACCTTGGTTAATCTATCGGTGATGACCCATATGGCATCATTCCCGTGTCGTGACCGAGGTAGTCCGACAATGAAATCCATCCCTATTTCATCCCATTTCCACTCAGGTATTTTGTTTGGTTGCAGTAGTCCGGCTGGTCTTTGATGCTCAACTTTTATGCGTTGACAAGAATCGCAACATGCAACGAATGTGGCTATGTCCCTCTTCATACCGTGCCACCAAAATCTTTCCTGAATATCCTTATACATTTTGGTTCCTCCAGGGTGGATCGAATATGGGGCGGTGTGGGCTTCAGCTAGAATTTGCTGTTTGAGGTCCTCTATATTTGGCACGCAGAGTCTGTCTCCGTACCATAATATTCCTCCATCGTCTATGACGAACTCCGAGGCCTTGCCCATACTCACCTTTCTTTTAATTCCTTCGATGCTGGGGTGACCAGGCTGAGCTTCTTTAATTCTCTCCACAAGGTCGGGCTGTATTTCCAAGTTTGATATGGTGCCTTCCGCGATCATTAACAAGTTGAGTTTGGCAAATTCTTGTTGGAATTCAGGTCTCAAGCTTTGCAGACTGTTTTGATCGGAGCTGGGGTTCCGACTAAGAGCGTCGGCCACTACATTTGCTTTTCCTGGATGATAGTGGATACCAACATCATAATCCTTTACCAATTCCAACCAGCGTCGTTGCCGTAAGTTTAGTTCTGGCTGTGTGAAAATATATTTGAGACTTTTATGGTCCATGTATATTTCACATCGATTTCCAAGTAAGAAATGCCTCCATTCCTTAAGTGCATGAATGACTGCTGCCATTTCTAAGTCATGAGTGGGATAATTTTCCTCATGCTTGCGAAGTTGCCTTGAAGTGTATGCGACAACCTTGCCTTCTTGCATCAACACGCACCCGAGGCCCTTTCGGGATGCATCACAATACACTTCAAAATTCTTGTGTATGTCTGGCACAATTAATACCGGTGCTGTCGTTAATTTCCGTTTTAGCTCTTGGAAACTTTTCTCGCAGGCTTCTGTCCATTCAAACTTCTTGTCCTTCTTGAGTAACTGCGTCATTGGCTTGGCTATGGTGGAGAATCCTTCAATAAACCTGCGGTAATATCCTGCCATTCCCAAGAAGCTTCGTATGTCCGTTACGCTGGCTGGTGACTTCCAGCCAAGTACGGCCCTGACTTTCTCCGGGTCCACTGCGATACCGTCTTGGGTCAGTACGTGGCCTAGAAAACCTACTTGTCTTAGCCAAAATTCGCACTTGCTAAACTTGGCATACAATTGATGTTTCCTGAGTTCTCCTAGCACAATCCTGAGATGTTCCGCGTGCTCTTCTGGTGTCTTGGAGTATACCAGAATATCGTCGATGAATACCACAACGAACTTGTCCATAAACTTCATAAATACTTTGATCATGAGGTGAACAAAATATGCGGTGGCGTTCGTTAATCCAAATGGCATTACTGTGAACTCATATAGTCCATATCTGGAGGTGAATGCTGTCTTGGGGATATCTTCTGTTCACACCTTTAATTGATGGTATCCTGACCTTAAGTCAATTTTTGAGAATACCTTGGCCTGAGCGAGTTGATCAAACAAATCGTTTATCCGGGGCATCGGGTATTTGTTCTTGACTGTGACCATGTTAAGTGCTCGGTAGTCTATGCACAATCTCAGTGTTCCATCCTTCTTTTTGGCAAATAAAATTGGTGATCCCCAAGGTGAGGAGCTGGCTCGAATGTATCCCTTGTCCAGCAATTCCTTTATTTGTTTCTTCAACTCAATCAACTCGGATGGTGCCATTCTATATGGTTTCTTGTATACGGGGGTGGTTCCGGGTGCTAGCTCAATGCTGAATTCTATCTCTCGGTCTGGTGGCATGCCTGGTAGTTCTTCGGGGAATACGTCTGGAAATTCACACACTACTGGAACCTTGTTTAGCTCAGAAACGTCCACCTTATTCAATCTCGGTTGCTGGGGTATTTTTCTTTCTTTGGCTGACACTCTTATTGTCTTCCCGTGGTGGTGTGTGAGAATTATGGTCCGGTTGAAATAGTCAATAAAACCTTTGTTGGTGGTTAACCAATCCATCCCTAGGATGACATCCAGTCCTTTATTTTCCAATACAATAAGATTGGCGTGAAACTTCAATCCTTCAAACTCAATAACCACATCCTGACAGTAATTCTGAGTGACTTGCTGAATCCCAGGGGACTTGATGATCATGGATTTCTCCAAAGGAAGCATCGAAAAATTATTTTGCAAAGCAAAACTTTTCGAAATGAAAGAGTGAGAAGCTCCAGAATCAAACAAAACCATTGCAGGTATTGTGTTGACAGGAAACGTACCGAGTACGATATCTGGAGCATTTTGTGCCTCCTCTTTGGTTACGTGGTTCAGATGACCCTTCCTGTGGTTGTTGTTGGGGTTGAAATTGTTTCGCTTGGGCGCTGAATTATTACCGCCGTTATTTGGCTTTGGGGTTGAGTTCCTAGGCTTGGGGCACTGCTTGGCATAGTGCCCTTCCTCTCCACAGGCGTAACAAGTAACGCCTGGGCGATATGTGAACTCCTTGTCCCTTGCATGAAAATTCTTGATTGGGCGTGAGACGTTTGTCATAGGTTTGTGTGTCCCACCTTTCTGAAAATCTGTCTTGCTTTGGTGGTTGTGCGCAAGAGTAGTCTGGTCTCTTTTTCGCTTGCGGAAATCCTCCAAGCTACGTCTCTCATTTTCCAGAGTAATGGCTTTGTCCACTAGTGTCTTAAAATCTGGAAAAGTGTGCATGACCAGTTGGCATTTAAGCGCGGGCGCCAGACCGTCAAGGAATTTCTCCATCTTCTTGCTTTCAGTCATACGCTCTTCATTGGCGTAGCGAGACAATAGAGTAAATTGACCGTTGTAATCTGACACTGTCATGTTCCTTTGTTTGAGGTCATCGAACTCTCTCTTCTTGATTTTCATAATACTCTTAGGAATGTGTGCACCACGGAAACCTTCCTTGAAATCATCCCAGGTTATATCATTTTCGTTGGGGTGCATGTGCAGAAAATTCTCCCACCATGATGCAGCTGCTCCTGTGAGATAGTGCGGGGCATATAGTACCTTCTTGGGGTCTGAACATTTTGCAATAATTAATTTTCTCTCCATATCTCGAAGCCAATCCTCTGCTTCAAGAGGCTTGTCAGTATGAGAAAATGTTTGGGGACGTGTCTTCTGTAGCTCAGATAACTTGGAATGCTGCTGATATTGTCCATGGTGATTTCCCATGTTGATGACTTGGTTCATCATTTCCCGATGTTGTTGCTGACTCTGCTCATAAAGGCGGCACATTTGGGAAAGTGCTGTTTCACTGACCGGTTGACTCGACTGCTCTGGTGCGAAATTGTTGCCTGGTTGAGTGTCATAATTTTCCTCTGGTGGAGTTGGCATGGAGCGAGTCCAAGGACGAGACATTTTCACTCTAGGGATATATTTTGTAAAACCCATAAGAAAAGCGAAAAGGGTCGCAAAAACAATTCCATAAATGCACAAGGCTGGCAAATAAATTAAATGACCAAGATCACTCAACAAAAACAAATCGATTGCGCACGGAGAAGGACTGCTCATTACATATCTTACACGCGGGCGGTAATTATACAATACATCACTCAGGATATGCGTACATATTCCTGACATGTTATTTAGGCTAGTGCACTTCTCCCAGTTCCTACATGATGCGCAAACAAGCTACTCCTCACAACCTATGTACATATAAACATATCGTACAAAGCGGTACATTGCATGGCGGCTAAGCGTACTCAGTCGGAGATGTTGATGATCTCCTTGGCCCTGCCAAGGGTGATGCGCAGTGAGGCTGGGGACTCGACCTCCTCCTCACTGATAGTCTCCATACGTGTAGTGCTGCGCCGGGTGGACGGAGCGGGCGCCAGGGGCGGAACAACACGAATTAACTCTTATGCTAATAACCGATTAGCGATCGCACCTAGTGGCTTCCTACAGTCAGCCTGGCTCTGATACCAAGCTTGTCACGACCGGTTTTCCAATAAAAATGTTTATTGAGAAACCAATCTTTTGAGTCCAGTATGAGAAAAATCCTCCTTACTGGTAGACAAATTCTTGATACAATAAGCCAGTAGCATAAAATATATTACAGGGTCGAGCTACGGTTGCTCAACCAAATTATTACAAGCACGCCAATAATTATACATAATGGCGGATATGACACAGTGGTGTGGAGGCATACTACTGACTCGATGATAGGGTGGTGGTGGAAAATCACAGCGGGGAGTGAGTTACATGACTCTAAAACTGGCATCTCATCGAGCGTCGAGGTGAGGCTCGATGAATTTATTTGGTAGCGGAAGCGGATATAATACAGTGACCAAATCCAGGGTCGTACGAGACTGACTGCGATTCCTCTAGGCGTCGGACTTGCTATCAAATTCTTCATCCATGAGATCACCTTCGTCAGCATCTGGCCAAATCAACAAGCCAGGTGAGTACTTTGAAAGTACTCGCAAGACAGTTCGGACGTAAGATATAACAAATGCATGCATGGATGCGTCATGATAAATTTACCAATGCACATTCAAAATTTAGCAAGCAGGGTAAGTAAAAAGGGAATCGGCGGTAGTCCGCCTGAAAACCCAACAAAAAGAAATAATAGGAAACCGATCGGGTGTCTGAAGCGACGCCTCGAAGGGTGAACAAATAAATAAAGATCATGCCGCAGCCGGGCGTCTAAGCGACACCACGTAAAGGGCTTAAACTGAAAATAAAAGACATGCGTGCCACAGTCGGACGTCGGGGCGACATCACAGAAAGGGCTTATATTGAAAGTAAATAACAGTACTGCCGCAGTCGGACGTCTGAGCGACATCGCAGAAAGGGCTTTTATTTAAAGTAAATAATAACAATGCCACAGTCGGACGTCTGAGCGACATCGCAGAAAGGGCTTTTATTGAAAGTAAATAATAACAATGCCACAGTCGGACGTCTGAGCGACATCGCAGAAAGGGCTTTTATTCACAAGTAAATAATACTCATAATAAATATTCAATTCATGATAATAAATGGGTTAGTCCATCCACAGGAATAAACATTTAACCGGACTTAGCACTCATGTGATTCACCGGAGTCTCTGTCATCAAAACTGACATTTGTCAGGATAAGATAATACCGAACTTGGACATGGAATAGATGATTCAAAGGAATATATGACTCTGCAGAGTTTGTACGAAAATTTCTCCCACAACCAACGGATTTCCGTAGTCACGAAGGACTAGTTCCGTTTACGGTATTTCGGAAGAAAACACAGCTAACCAGTACACACCCATCCTACCTCTCGATGCCAGGAATCACCCTAGACATTGTCCAAGAAAAACTTTTGAGACGGGGAGATCACAATCTCGAATAGCATGGGATCAAATTTATATACGCGCGCTCTAAGGGGTGCCCCCCTCTCGGTCCCAACCGGAAACACCCATGCCCCCTGACCGGATGACTGGCTTTAATCCAGGGCCATGGAACCATCATCACGGCCTCTCCTTTTGGTGTGTACCAAGAAAGCGGTTTGCAACTTACTAAGCCATATTCCTTGCGGAAAACATGTGGTAGTACAGGGAAGGGAGAATGGAAGGAACTGGACCGATACGGGTTGACGCTGAAGTCATATAGTCTGGCATAAGACTGGCATGCTACAACACTGCCATCTTACCCATCCTCATGCCAACACATGGCCATGCATACTCACATCCATCCACTTATGGATTTTCGAAACTCACTTGCCTCATCGTTGCATGTAACATGACATTCGTCGGTATGCTCATCAACATGCCATGAAACTACTTAATGCAAACATGCCAAAACAATCATCATATCAAAAGTTCAAACATGCTTGCCTGGTTCAGAGTAGTCGGAGCCTAGCTCGGTGAAGTTTGCGGTCCCGTCACCTCCTTCGGTATCTACGGTATAAAGAAAATATACGCGCTATCATGAATACCGTGAGGTGCAAAAAAATTTCTCCAAATATTTTTCAAATAAATCTGCTAAAAAACTAGACAAAATTTCAAAGAGGACAGAAAAAGAATCAATCAAAAATACTGTTTTGTTTAAAAGTTATTAGTGTTTTTGTCCAGGGACCTATCTGTAATGAAACAAAAACTTTCCAGGGTTTTCTTTATAAAAATAGAAAACGCTTCAGTACCGAATACGTCAGTCCAGTGGGGAAGACGTACTTTGCCCAAAGGCGTTTCCAGAAAACGATTCAAAAAGAATAAAAAGCTGACGGGGCGGACCCACCCGTCGGGTTTGAAAATGAAAACAGAGAGTTGGCACCAGAGGGCCGCGGCGATCGCCGGCGGCGATCCACGGCGAGGCAGGAGGATCGGAGGGTACCTCCTTGTTCAGGGCGTCATTCCATGTCGGTTGGTGGTGGTGGTGGTCGCTGGCGAACACCACGTCGGCAGCGGCCCTTGCTCCGGCGGACGGTGGTTCGGGCGTGGATGGAGCTCGCCGGAGAGTGCTGCGGAGGGCAAATTGAGGAGGGGGTTAGACCTCTGGTAGCTAGAGGAGGTTACTGACGGAGTTTGGGCGCCGGGGACGGCCTCACCTGAGTGAAACGGGGTGGAGGCCGAGGCGGAACGGAGCAGCCGGAGTTGGGGGAGGAGACCTCCTCGAGGTCCTCCTAGTGGCCTGGCGGGGCGTTGGTGAGGTGCAGTGGTGGTGCGTGCTCGAGGGTGAGCTCGGGGTCCCCTTTTATAGGCGATCCGAGGCGGTGGCCATGAACGGAGTTCTCCGGCGATGGATTACGGCGGTGCAGTGCTTGGTCGGGAAGGTTCAGAGGTTGAGCGTCGTCGTGGATGTTCCCTGGTTCCATTTAGGTGCTAACTGCAGCGGGATTTGGTTGCTTAGGGGGAGCTCGACGGAACGGGGCGGCGCGGGCCCGTCGGCGGCAGGGAGCGCACTCTGTGCGTGCCGCGCCACGGCGACGGTGTTGCATGCGTGCGCTGGTGAGGAAATGGCCACGCGGAGCCACCAGGGGGTTTGGGCGGCGCCGAACGGCGTTATGCCGCCGTTTTGCTCCCTGTCGGCCGCTACGGTGGTTCGCCGCCGCAAGACACGCCGGCGCAGGCGGGCCAGGGTGCCACCGACGCCAGGAACGTGCCAAGCGCGCGTGTGAGGCTCCGGACAAGCAAGCTAGGCCATGAGCAACGTGCCAAGTGCACTGTGAGCATGTGACTGAATTTCTGACGAAGATCGACACTGAAACTCTGAACTTAACTGAAGATGAACAGAAACAGTGCATGCAAGGTGTTCGACAGAATGATCTAGGAATGTAGGGATTTTTCCTTGAGTTGAAACTTGGTGGGGTGGCCTCTCATTGCACCAGGAGGCTGCCTGAATTTTGGTAGAATTTTTGGAGAAGAGGAGATATGAATTTCACCAAATTTGGCAAATCTGGTCCAAACTTGCAGAGACTGAAATTTGAAAAATTTGAAAAGAGGGAGAGTGTATCATGATGGTTCTGGGTTATGGATGCTAAGGACAATCCAGAGGAGTTGGTTTGAGATAAAAACTCAAAGGCAATGAGGTACTTGCTTTGAAAATCACCCAGGCTCAAAATAATTGGCAAAAATGATTTGAGAGATAAAATAATTGAAATAAAATCCAAAACTTGTTTGGACTTGTTGAGACCGAGAATTTAGATTGTTCAAAGGTGGAGGGAGGGATTTTGAGAAGATTTACTATAGGAGACATGGTAAAACCATGGGTGGTTTTCAAGATAAGAAAAACCTAAAAATTCATAGAGTTCTTTTTATAAGAAAAAGAATAATTTCCAAAAAATATACTTTGAGAAGGGAACCATCAGAGAAAGAGTTTTAAATGATCAAACACCATAGTTTGAAGAAGATACAAAAATAAAAATCCTTGCCAAAGAAGTTTTTAAGAGGAAGGTTTTCTGGAAAAAATTTAAATGGCCTCTTTTCAAAAACCAACAAAGTTTTTGCTGAAAACCAAATAAAAATTTTGGAGTGTCACAATATGCTACAGGAACTTAACATGGAAAAGCAAGGCATGGCATGAAGCTACTCAAAGAGCTTAACAAAAGTCCCTTCGTGACCTTGAGCCAAAAGGGATCAGAAAATACCATTGCAAGCATGTGAACATGGCAAAAACATAATCAGATCTCAAACTTAGTGAAAAACTGGATCATGCAAATCTGTTAATGAGTAGGCATGTTTACGAGCTCGATGCACTCACTACAGAGCAAGGCATGACAAACTAAGCATACACCCATCAAGAATACATATTATATAAGCTAGACATGGCAAGAACAACAACATAGCATGCACGGATCAACAACAACA
Organism: Triticum urartu; assembly: GCF_003073215.2. NCBI lineage: Eukaryota > Viridiplantae > Streptophyta > Magnoliopsida > Poales > Poaceae > Triticum > Triticum urartu. The sequence goes on along the minus strand of NC_053028.1, from coordinate 167,813,556 downwards.
TCCTCGGCAAAATCGCTAACAAGTAGACAATCTGCCAGGATTCACGAAATAGCAAAAGTAGAGCTCGATTGACTCAAGTTAGGGTTCTCCATAAATGCAAACAAAGACATGGATGTATAGAGCACCACAATAACAAATCATCCTTACTGATCATCCTCAAAAGAGGCACGGATCACTAGGAAACAACATGGACATATGGCATATTGATAAAAACAGATCAAGGACTTAGTGAAATTCTAAGTCCCTGAAATCAGCATTAACGAATGCACTACTTTGCAAGCTTGTTCTAGTCACCACACACATCACAAAAATACATGGATAGCACCTCTGGAAAGATGGCATGGCATATAACAAAACTCATGTAGAGCTCAGGAGCATATCATGCACACAATAATCATGGCAAAAATGACAAATAGCTATTTGGTGCAGCAGATCTGACAATTAACTCAAATAGCTCTCTTCCAACAGCATTTCGGGAATCAAGATGAGCTCAAATGAAAATGATGCAATGGGATGAAATGATGTACTCTTCGAGACAAACATTTTGATATGCTACACGCATGAATTGGAGCCATGGATGCAAAGTTACAACATGATCAACATGGGCATATGAATTTGGAAACTTCAGGGACTTAGTGAAATTCTACCTCCGCGAAAGTCAACATGGGACGGAGGGATCCGGGATGGAGCAGAGCGGGACGCGGGGAGGCCGTTTGGTTGGAGGGGTTGGTGGATTTGGTCCCGATCCGCGGGACCTCGCCGGGGTTCACCAGAGAAGACGGCGGAGAGGTGGCCGGTGACGGAGAAGGAGACGCGGGCTCACCGGAGGACGACGCCGGCGAGGTAGCGGCAGAGGACGCCGATGAACAGAGGCAGCGGGCGCGGCGAACAAGGAGACGCGCGCTCGCCGGAGAACTGCATCAATGTGTTATGCTGCTGGATCAACTGAGTGAGCTCCGGTGGGAAGGTAAATCTGGGGTCACGTCTCGGAGGCATCTGAGGGTTTAGAAAAGATGAGATTTAAGAATAGAGAGGGGTCTAGAGAGAAAACACTACCCATATGCACATGAGGCAAAAGCAAACAATTCACCTCATTCAATCAAACAAGGGCATACAATCGATCTAACTATCGCAAAAGTGCTCGGACTACTATATTTACATGGTGGACTACTACTACTGATGAGGTGGTCTACTAGAAATATTCTTCGGTTGCCGACTCCATGATATCTGCTCCAGCTTCATCAACATAGTCATCATCGCTATCATCTGGATCCGAGTCGGTGTCGTCGATGATGATGTAGTCTTTCGGGCGAATCTCTTTGGGTTCTTCATCTTCTTCTACTGGTGTAGGGCCTCCCATAAATATTCCGATCTTCTTTATCAAGTCGTCATTCTTCTCCACTAGTACTTCGATTTCCTCTTCATAATCTTCACGTGTAGCCTTGAGTTCTTCCTCCAGTTCCTTGATTCTTGTTCTTGCCTTCTTCAGATCTATCATGTCTGCGCACATCTGATTTTCCTGACGTCGAATGTGCTGGTTTAACTCCTGTATAAAAGCTGCAATTGATCTATCCTTCCTGGTGCTGATCATCTCCCAGTGCTCATCTCGGCGCCCACAAATCTGGTAGATAGTATCCTTGAGATCATTGCGGTAAACTTCTCCAATGCGTCCCACGGCGATGTGGGCTGCCATGCTCTTTCCTAGACTCCAGGTTGGTGCATCAAAGGAAAACTCTATGGGCTCGGTGACTGGCATGAACGTCCTTCCTGGAACTTGAACTTGAATCATCCAGTGCTCCTCTTCAGTTAAAGTGGCGTTGTAGGTTCCGGTGAAGCTTGGTACTCCTATGTTCAGATATCTAGTGACTTCCTTCAAGTGACGTCCAAAGGGTGTATCTTCATCCGGTTGCGTGAACTTGTTCCTTGCATCCGCCATCCTAAAAGAGTAGAAAAGATGAGGAGTCAGAATGAGAAGAGTGCATAGTGATCTAGGGCTTTAGCTTAGTGGTCGTGTCCTACAGTCAGCGTATGCTCTGATACCATCTTGTAGCAACCAGACCTCAAACGGTCCAATCTCTGTGCTCCGGTGTCATCCCTGGATCAGTAATGCTGACACCACACAGTACTTGAAGGATTTATAACAGAGTAGCAATCACACACTTATTACATCGAGTGTCTCAAAAGAGAACTTATTACAATAAATATGGCTTAAGGCCATCTAATAACGATAACAACGGAAGGCTTGGAAGATAAGTGA
>NC_053028.1:167652581-167810091 GCF_003073215.2 Triticum urartu | reverse complement strand
CCCGGAGCACAACTTTCTTCTTGTGTTTATTTTGCAGTATAAGTTTACCATGGATAAATCCAAGCTAAACTTGGGGGCTAATGTCGGGGATATACCCCGCGGCGTAAACCGGACGAAAGTATAACCCGGTCGGACTAGGCATTTCATTGGTAAATCGCCAGAGGATGGGCGGTTTACGTGTCTGGCGGTTTACGTGTCTGGCGGTTCACTGGTATGACGATTCACGAGCCTGAAGACTCATTGGTGACCCGACGCGCGTTCCAGATGGATGACAAGGCCCAAGGCCCAGCATGCCGGTTTATGTTAATGGTGGGCCGGTTTAAGAGGAAAGGCATGAGGAACATTTATCTTACAAGGAGCTAAGACCTGGACTTGTATCCGGTTTGTATTAGAGATAGACTAGTCCTAATCCTAATAGGACTCTACATGTAATCCGCCCCTCCAACATATATAAGGAGGGGCAGGGCTCCCAAAAGGGGACAAGATTCACAAGTTCCACAGGTTTTGACAAGTTAGGTTTAGACAGACAACTCAATAGTTCTCGAGATGAGCACCCTTGTAACGGTGATCATCATCAATATCAATGAAGCAGGATGTAGGCTTTTACCTCCACCGTGAGGGGACGAACCTGCGTAAAAACATCGCGTCTCTCGTCCCGCTCAACCCCTCTCAAGCTACCACATAGATGCGTTGGCCTCGCGAGTAAGTCCTGACACTAAGGACATCTGCCGTGACAATTCCATGACACTGCCCATTCTAGCTGAGGGAGCGAGCATCTCCATGAAGGAAGGCGACCAGAAGAGGAAAAGGACTGCACCCGGGGATTCGGAAGCCGAAGCTTCCAAACGGGAGAAGAAGTCTCCCACAGAGGGTCCTACCTCGGGGGCGCCGTTGCCGCACAAAGTCCGCGGGGGGATCAATTCTCCCGCGAGTCGTAAGTGACCCGAAATACTTTTAATAGTACAGATATGCCATGTTTTTCTTCTGAGAAAATAACCACCGCATATATTTTTGCAGTTCGGGCCTTCTCCCCTCTCAAATGAGCTCGTCTTCGGGGGATCTTCTTCCAGAGATGATGGAGAGCAAAATGCCTCCTCCAGACTCCTCCGCTCCAGAAGCAGGCGACCCTGAAGTGTCGTCGCGGAGGGCCTCTCCGAGTCCGGTGAGGCCAGAAGATAATCCCATTGACCCCCGAAGCTCCCAGTGTCCGACTCCCGAAGAGAGCAGACAAAAGAGTCCGACACCGTCTGGTGTGCGATCGGATGTTCTGAGGGAGTTGGTGGGGCGAGTGGCCATCTCAGATGAACACCGTGTGCTGACGAACACGGTGATGGAGAGAATATCATCCACCGAAAGCGGATTGCATGAAGCTTTTATGAGTCTACTGATAGGCTTTGAGGTACGTAAAAGAATGTATGATAGTCCTGCACATGCTAGGTGTGCCCTGTGTAGATAGTAGCCCCTGAGACTCTGGTTGTCGTCGAGAACGGCGGTGAATAGACGATCATATTCCCAGGCAATAACCAGACTGCCCCTATGTGCAGGTGGTGGAAACTCCGGTGGCTAGCCGGACTAGTGAGTTTGCCAAATTAAAACGGCAACTGGATGTGGCAGACGCCGACATCGAGCTTGTTAACAAGCGGCTTGACGAATCACAGGGTAAGTAATGTTTTCTGGTAAATGTCACACAATAAGAGCAGCATGATGCTAGTATATTTAATATGTTGTGACTGCAGACGGAGCTGCCACCATGGAGACCCTTCAGGCGGAACTCGCCCGAGCCAAGGAACAAGCGAGGATTAGTAATGCGGCTGCTTTGAAGGCGGCCGAAGAGTTGAAAGCTGAGAAGGCCGCGCATTGCGAGAGCCAAGAGAAGATGGCCAAGATGACCGTAGAATTAAAAGACACTGCCGACCGTTGCTGGGTCCTTGAAAAAGAAAACCGAGCGAAGGCAACGGACCTTGAGAAGGCCATGATGGCAGACAAAGACACCCGTTCTGCTATGAGAGCGAAGAAGGAGGAGCTGCAGGAAGCCGGGGATATTGCGGCTGGGAAACCCTTCATTTTACGGAGGAAGTTCGGAGATCCACGGTATGCCCCTCTGGATCGGCTGTGGAGTTCGGCAGATGCGTATATGGATTTGGCGGCGAGTGCTGCCAATGCTGCCAAGTACTTCCAAGGTCAGACAGATCGTGAAGTGGACAAGTTGTTCTGGTCGCAATTCAACGTTCCAGAGCGTCCGCTTTCGTTGACTGACCAGCTAGCCAAATGGGCCAAACTGAATAGGTTGTCCAGACTCGCCATGAGGTCTGTTGTGGATCAGCTATGGCCGGAAAAGCCAAAGCCGAACAGCTATTTCAGCTTAGTGCAGTAGTTCCTTGGTGTGGTGCCGCACATTAATGCGATGAAGAGGTCGGCGTGCATAGAAGGCTCGCGGATGGCCCTTGCCCGTGTTAAAACATACTGGGCAGAGATGGATGCTACCACTGTTGCGGCGCAGGGTTCAGCCATAGGCCGAGTGGCTGCCGAGCACTATTTCGAGGAGGTTCTCGAGGGTGCTCGTTTGATAGAGGCCCAGTGCTCGAAGAATATTATGTTTGAGTGATGTGTATTCTCATTGTAAACACAATGCTTTTATGAAGTTTTATAAGGCTATGTTTATACTTTTGCCTGAAAGTAGTATGATGCCTCCTGTGCGGCCATTTATGTATACATGTGTATAACCTGAAAGATTGCAGTCGTCGGCTTCAACCCCGACGCATATAATGCGGAGGTGCTCGTGAAAAATGCGTGTTCACACTTAACCCAACGTCTTGGTCCTATTAAGGAGGTGGTAGTGTAGCGAACGAGGCAACCGGACTATAATGCTTTAACACTTTCACTTAGCCATAGGAGTTTGACAGTGGGGCTACTAGATAGCCCCTGGTGGCTCCGCACTCTCCCGATCGCGGGGTGCATACATGCCTGACCGGAAAACGGCCCATCGTTAAGGCGGAGGAATTCTAACATTCCGATAGGTCATCGAGTGGTTGACCAGTCTCACGCTATATCATGACAGTCAGTTTTCGGCATTCTCTACTGAGGTGCTCGTCCGGATGAACTAGGGCACAATCGCAGTAGTTCTCCTGGTGCTACCTTAGCCGATAAAGGGGAACGTAAGGCACCAAAACACAAGAGCCGGGCAAACCCAACATTTGACCAAAGACAATGATTCGGAGCTGATGCATATAAGGCCAAACTCGTGATGCCAAACACTCCCTAAGGTATTCGGTCTTTATGGTATTAACCGGACCTAAATAGTGCCCTTTGTAAGAAGCCCCTTGTGTCCAGGTACGTGCATTATTTTGACGTGGCCACATGCCAAGACGTCAGCATCCTTCTCAACTGTGCTGAGAATTCGGTGGATATGTATCAACAAGAGACAATAAAAAGGTTTACGCAGGGTCTTAATCTAAAACGAATCCTTGGAGCGGGTCCCTGCTGCATGTCTGTGCCTGTGTCTCCATTGTGCCGTATCCTGGACGGGTGTAGCACGATGATCATCTATAAAAAGAGAGGAACTTAGGTGAAAAAGTTGTCGTGCAAAAGGATAGTTTTTAAAGAAACCATGTATAATTCAAGATGAGTAAAAATTGCCACTTGTCTACGCGCGTTGAGCCCCTTGTATTTGTACTAGGGGTGTGACCATTGATCCGGTATGAATTACATATAGTTGCGCCGGACTCGTCTAACCGTGTCCGAGGTCTTGATGACCTGATAAATGCTTTAGTTGGTCAGGCCGTTTTTAGTGTGCGTGCTACACTCATCGGCGCGCAAAGATCGCTTAATACTTCCGTTCACTGTAATGATGCCACGTGGGTTGGGCATCTTGAGTGTGATGGAAGCATAGTGTGGTATTGCATTAAAGCGAACGAAAGCTTCACGTCCGAGCAGTGCTTGATAGCCACTTTGGAACGGAGCGATGTGGAAGGTTAAATGTTCGCTACGGAAGTTATCGGGGAAGCCGAATATAACCTTTAGTAGCAGGGAGCCCGTGCAATGAGCCCCTGGGCCTAGCGTTACTCCTTTAAAGGTAGTATTGCTTTGGCAAATTTTTGTTGGGTCTATCCCCATTTCGCGGATTGTATCCTGGTATATCAGGTTTAGACTGCTGCCACCGTCCATCAGGACTCGTGTGAAGTGGTATCCGTCAATTATTGTGTCTAATACCAGGGCAGCCCATCCTGCGTGTCGGATACTTGCTGAGTAATCACGATGGTCTAAAGTGTTCGGTTGAGACGACCAGTGGCAGGACTCTGCGGTGATAGGCCCTTGGGCATATTTTTCTGGGAGTGCCGTTTTGTTTCTCCCCTTGATCACGTGTAACACGTTTACTATTTTGACTTCTGGTGGAAATTTCTTTTGTTCCCCAGTGTCTTGCTTGAGAGGCTCATCCTCGTCTTCTCTTGGTGCATCCTCCCCCTTGTGTACGGCGTTGAGCTTGCCGGACTACTTGAAGACCCAACATTCTCTGTGAGTATGATTGGCGGGTTTACCAGGGGTGCTATGTATCTGACATATTTGGTCCAGAATTTTGCTTAGGCTGGACAGTTCGTCTCTGGCGCCTTTAGAGGGCGGCTTTTGCTGACCTGGCCGAGAGCTTTTGAATCCGGTGTTTACTGCCGTTCTCTTCGTGTTGTCTTCTTTATTTCGGCGTTTGTTATTGCTGTTGCGCCGTGATTTTCCGTTTCCATCTCTAACTTCAGATGTACTGGGGTCGCTGGTGCTGCATCTGGCTAGCCAGCTGTCCTCGCCCGCGCAAAAGCGGGTCATGAGGCTTGTTAATGCTACCATTGTTCTCGGCTTTTCTTGGCCGGGGTGTCTGGAAATCCATTCGTCACGGACGCTATGCTTAAAAGCTGCAAGGCTTCGGTGTCCGGACAGTCGACAATTTGGTTCTTTTTAGTAAGAAACCTGTTCCAAAGTTTTCGGGTTGACTCTTCGGGGTGTTGAGTTATATGACTCAAATCGTCCGCGTCCGGAGGTCGGACGGAAGTCCCTTGAAAATTTTCCCGAAAAGCGTCTTCGAGCTCTTCCCAACTTCCAATGGAGTTTTCGGGGAGGCTTTTAAGCCAGTGAAGAGCTGGCCCTTTGAGCTTGAGGGGTAAGTACTTGATGGCGTGGAGATCATCTCCTCGAGCCATATGGATATGGAGGATATAGTCCTCAATCCAGACCCCAGGGTCTGTTGTTCCGTCGTATGCCTCTATGTTTACGGGTTTGAATCCCTCTGGAAATTCATGGTCCAGCACCTCGTCGGTGAAACATAGGGGGTGTGCGGCACCCCTGTATCTGGGTGTACCGCGTTGTTCAGATGTTTGTTGTGTTACATCGTATGCTGGGGCGCGCTTGTGTGGTCCATAGATGGATCTGGTTGCGCCGTCCTTTTGGTGCGAGCCATCGCGTGGATTGTGTATTGGCTTGTGGGTGGCGTTGTTTGCCGCTCTATGTTGGCCGTGAGGTCGTCTATCCGGCCAGGTGGCCATTTTTATTTTCGGTTGTGGGAGGTCTGAGGCTTCCTCATCGAATTCAGGTAGCAACTTCCGCTTTGGGTAGCTCTTGGTGGGGCGATTGCCACCGTACTTCGCTGCTGTGTCCAGTACTTTGCTCCATCTGATTTGGAGTGTGTCCTGCGCAGCCTTGAGCCTTTGCTTCTGCTTTTTCAGACTCCTCGCGGTGGCAACAAGCCTTAGACAGGCATTCTGCTGCTCCGGGTGCTTGTCCGGCGTTATGTCGTCCGGACTATTATCTTTGATAGAATTGGTTTGTTCGGTTTGATTCTCCGTATTGCCGTGGTCCGGCAGTGGTTCGCCCTGCTCCAACGTTGGGTCTGTATGATCGTTATTTCTGCCGAGGCGGGATTTGGGGCGGCGCTTGCGCCGCCGCTTTGACTGCTTCTCGAGGGAACAAGCCTTCGGTGCGTTCTTCCGTTCCTTGTCGTCGTCTTCTTTTGGTGTGTCCACCATGTATACGTCATATGATGAGGTGGTCATCCAGCGCTCTGTGGGCGGTGGTTCCTTTTTGCCTCCCGCATCGTCGTCCATACCGTCGATGTCTTCGGAGTCGAAGTCGAGCATGTTGGTTGAGTCGTCGACAGTGGCTATTAAGTGGGTGGTGGGTGGGCGTCTAATTTCTTCGTCGTCCGCATCCCAATCCTGTTGGCCATAATCCGGCCAGGGCTCTCCTGACAAAGAGAGAGACCTTAGTGAATTCAGAATGTCGCCGAAGGGCAAGTGCTGAAAGATATCCACGGCAGTGAATTCCATGATCGGCGCCCAATCGGATTCGATTGGCAGGGGCGCGGATCGTTCAGAGTCCGGAAAAGAGTCCGACACCTTGGAGTCACGGGCTGCGCAGAGGGGTAGGCTGGTGTTCGGCTCGATCACCGTGGAGACTGCAGCCCCTAAGGCGGTGTCTAACCACCCGTCCTCGACTGGCACAGTTGGCTCCGAGCTAAGGGTCGGAGCTGATGTGGGCGCAGCCTCTGGGGCACTGTTCGGCAGCAGAGCTAGGTCATACCCATCGCGACAGTGCGGCGCGCCCGGCTGTGGCTCAAATCCGTCGAAGATCAAGTCTCTGCGGATGTCGGCCGTGTAGTTCAAACTTCCAAATCTGACCTGATGGCCAGGGGTGTAGCTTTCAATCTGCTCCAGATGGCCAAGCGAATTAGCCTGCAGTGCAAAGCCGTTGAATACAAAGATCTGTCCGGGGAGAAAAGTCTCACCCTAGACCACATCGCTATCGATGATAGTAGGAGCCATCAAGCCTAATGGCGACGACACAGAGGAACTCTCAATGAAAGCACCAATGTCGGTGTCAAAACTGGCGATCTCGGGTAGGGGGTCCCGAACTATGCGTCTAGGCTGGATGGTAATAGGAGGCAGGGGACACGATGTTTTACCCAGGTTCGGGCCCTCTTGATGGAGGTAAAACCCTACATCCTGCTTGATTAATATTGATGATATGGGTAGTACAAGAGTAGATCTACCACGAGATCAGAGAGGCTAAACCCTAGAAGCTAGCCTATGGTATGATTGTATGTTGTGATTGTTGTCCTACGGACTAAAACCCTTCGGTTTATATAGACACTGGAGAGGGTTAGGGTTACACAAGGTCGGTTACAAAGGAGGAGATATCCATATCCGTATTGCGTAGCTTGCCTTCCACGCCAAGTAGAGTCCCATCCGGACACGAGACGAAGTCTTCAATCTTGTATCTTCACAGTCTAACAGTCCGGCCAATGGAGATAGTCTGTCTGTCCGGAGACCCCCTAATCCAGGACTCCCTCAATCACACTACCATGTTAGAGGTCTCTCGTCATTAGTGCCATTGCATATTCACAGCATTGCATATTCACAGCTTATGATGTGTAAACTAAGGAGAAGGCATTTCAACAAATTAGAAGCAATGAAAGCTAGACACCATATCAAAGATGCAACGAATATCACTCTACCAAGTTAAAATTGTCTCGTCATAAGTGCCATTTCAACAAATTAGTAATACAAGCTAGAAAAGAATGTGAGATGTAACCTATATCACACTCCGAAGTCAAACGTGTCTTATAATAAGTGATTGTTGCAGGTTACACAACAGTAGTAATTTGATGTAAGAACATGGTGTGATAGACAGATATTGTATGTTCTAGAAACAGGAACACGTGTCTTATTCAAGTATAATGTGTAAAGTAAGCAGATGGAATTCAACAAAATTAGAAGCAATACAAGCTAGACATCACACATAACATGCAACCACATATAACAGTGCCAAGTTAGAGGGAGCACCGGTGATGCTGCACTAGGGGAGACGTGCTCATCATAAACACAGCTTTGTTGAGTGTCTATACATGTGTTGTCTTGGAAATCATCTTGGGGTGTGGAGGAGTAGAAACTATAGAGGCCCTCCGTTCGGAAGGAGCACCTTTATCCGCTGCCTTGCTAACTTCCTTCTGCTTTATTGATTTTGAATTGTCAAGTAAAACCGACAAGAAAAAGCAATAAAATTCTCTCTTTAGAACTCATTCATGCATGATACTGACAATCACTACTTTGATGTAAGGCAAACACATGATATCAGGATGGAATATATACGAAAGATAGGACGGCATGGCATGTTCACAATTGTTTGTGTAAACTAAGCAGAAACCATTCCAGCAAATAAGAAGCAATGCAAGCTAGACACCACATGAAAGATGCAACCAATATGACTCTGCCAAGTTAAAAGTGTCCCATCATAAATGGAATTTCAACAAATTAGAAGCAGCGCATGCTATAAATCATATGAAAGATGCAACTAATATCGCACTGCATACAAAAAAAACAATAGTTTTATGTAAGGACATGCTTAATAGACAGATGTACTATGTACTAAATACAGGAAGGCATGTCACATTAACAGGTATAATGTATAATCTAAGCAGACTAGCACATGCAGTTTAACCAGACTGGAAGAATTACAATATAGACACCATATGCAACATGCAACCACATATCACGCTGCCAAGTTAGAGCAAGCACCTGCGATGCTAGTGTAGGGGAAATGTTGTAATCAACTACAGAGCTACGTTCACTATATTCATCTAGCATTTCTGTTTCTTGAGAATCATGTCGGGAGGCTGACGCTGCATTCTTTAAATGAGGAGTAGTCCCCTTGCATGCCTGCCTTGTCATAAGTGATTGATGAGGGATACACAAGAACATTAGTTTGATGTAAGAACATGGTTAATGCACAGATGTACTAGTATGTACCAAAAATAGAAAGGCATGTCATATTCAAAGGTATAATGTGTAAGCTAAGCAGATGCAATTTAACCAAATTGGAAGCAATACAAGCTAGACATCCGCCTGGAGTGGTGAGCATGATCATCTAGGACCTGAGAGCCTGGTGGGAGGCGGCTGCTTCGCCACCATCGCAGCTGTTTAGTTGGCTTCCAGGTGATGCCTATCTTTCCTGGGCTTGTCACTGGCTCGGCCAGTGCCCTGACTAGCTATTTGTCTTCTGGTGCTCACGGGATGGTGGTTCATGTAAAAAAATATCTTTCCTTATCTTACCGACTTCGGCCTTTCAAATACAAGCTAGACACCATATGCAACATGCAACCACATATGACACCGCGAAGTTAAAGCAAGCACCTGGGATGGTGGTTCATTGCGAGCGCGGTCATCAACTCCAGAGCTACGTTCCCCGTCTCCATCTGCTGACACTACACCCTTTAAAGCGTTGAAACGTGTCTTGCCTAGCCGCACACCAAACTGGAGCGAATTCTATCTTTTCTTTTTTGCTTCTCTCATGGCAGTAGAGTCTGAAATACCCTTGCATAAAAACACGACAGTGAGAGTAAGGGTGAAGTGTGTGTAGAACTAGTGCACTGTAAAAGTAGCAGATAGCAGGTGGCTGAAAAATAAATGACAGGAGACATATGATAGCTCTACAACATTGCATGGCAAACAAAATTAGATTCTACTCTGTATGATTTTATAATATATGAGCACAGGAAATGCAGGTACTCCTCCAGCACACCACCACATGTGGTCATATCTAAGATAACAGTCGACTAAAAATAAATAGGTCTGTAGATTTTTTAATGAACCGTCCGATCTATAAGGAACGGGCAGATGGCCTTCATCTACCTCCCACCAGTCACTGTTGACGATCTTTCTCGAACCGCCAGCGACCACCGGCCCAGACCCCTACCTTCGCCGCCCCACCCTCCCATCGACCTCACACCACCGCTGTGCTTGGCAGCCCCCCAGGCCATCCCTTTAATCCCGGCCGACCTCCAGATCGGGCGCCAGTAGCTCTAGGCCGCACACGCCCCTAAGATAAACACCAAGGCGCTGCTTCCCCGGCGTAATCGGCGTACTAGCGCCTGTTACGCCGGGGAATGCTTCCGTTAATTGGGAATCAAGTGGCCAGAAATTGAAATTCAGGGGGGCGCCGGACCTCTAGCTAAGGTCAAATAGTATATGAGGAGAAACCTTGTGCATCGCGAGTTACTAGGAACATCTAGTATCAAGAAGAAGCGGTCAACAAGTGTCTTCTGTGGGATGAATACCGTGCAAGCAGAGACGGAAGATTTGCACGAATAAGGGAAGAGGAGTACCTTTTTCGGTTTCCGGTGTGGTCACCTCCACAAGTCGCGCCGATTTTCTTCTTTTTACCGGGGAAACCGATGTTCTGGAGGGTGCAGGCTTGGACGAACCCATGGCCAAATTGTTAACTGTGTTGCCGTGGTCGTATGTCGGCAGAGGGAAAGCAGATTTGAGGCGGCGAAGGACGGCGTAGCAGGAATAGCTCCGGTGTGGTGGAGGGTGGCGAAGTTGGAGCGGCAGCGGTGAGGCGCAGGACGGCGTGGTTGAACTGGCTTGGGTACGGACGGCTCGGCCTCGGCTTCAACTACTAGCCATGGAGGGCATTGCGGTTGAGGTTGCGGTGGACGACGTCGTCGGGGTATCAGCTCCGGCGTGATGGAGGAGGGCGGCGGTTGATGGGTGGGATGGGGTGGCGGACGGAGGACGCTGGGGTTTCGCGGCTGGTGGAGAGGTAGTTTTGACGCCCACGTTGTATGAATGGGGAATCAGACGGGTGGGGGGAACCATGTTTCGGTCTGGGGCGCGCTTGTTTTTGGCTTTTTTGAACAGAAATGGGACGCGCTTGTTTGAAATTTGGGGAAAGTACAAACTTTGCCCCCCTCTTAAATTTCGGACCTACTGCCGGTCGGGGATAGGATGGTAATCCCAGGTGTCCCAAATAGTGGGCGGAGCGATTTCGGCCGTGCGCATGTGTGCTTAGGCGGCCATTGTGTATGAATGTTTTTCGGATGCGGTTGCGTGGCGTCTAGATGAAGCTACAAACGTACCCCAGTTTAGACCTTTGGACGTCGGGCCGGTAGGTTTCACGGGTCAGAGTTATTAGAAAAGTAATTTCCTTTTACTACCAAACATTGGTCTCACGCGGTTTCGGGCGAGTAGATGCTCTTTTGGCGCTTCGTTCGAAATTTTGAAACACAAGCATTCACGTTTAGAGTACTCTTGAACTATGAGGATTGACCTAAATATACAACGTTATATTTGACCTTGTATGTTTGAAAACCTCATTAAATTATCCGCTTCTTTTTGAAATTTTGACACTTGAAAATCCTATAACTACGATTATTTTGGAATGGAGGAGCTAAATTTCAATCTATTTTGTACACGACTACATATGCTATTATGTACAAAATCAGAGCAAAGATTGGTGCCCCCATAATTTAGGTATGGTTTACAAATGCCATGATATCAAATTCAAATAATTGAATGGACTTCATGTTGAATTCGATTTTTTTAAACCACCTTAAGTTGAATTCAAATGTATGCTAGTTCATAGGTAGTAGCTATTTATAATGTCCATTGTGTAACTTTCGTATGTATAATGTTCTTTACACACACAACATGAACTATACTCACGTTTATATTCGATTGCTAAAGCGATGCATTGTCTGGAGTTCAAAATACTAACTATGTGGATCAATTGTGTCGAATAATAACATAGACATGCTCAAATTCGATAGAATCTAGATGTCTGATGGATCAATGACCGCTCCTTACGCGAATTGCAAATATCATGATCCCATCCTAATATTTGGATACAATTTATATCTTTAACCAATGTGTAGAGCAGTCTTTCACGTGTAGTTTCACTCTCCATCAGTGGTCTCTCACACATGCTCACACACTCTCTCCCGAGGTGTCTTTCTCGCACACATGCTCTAGATATAACCCTCCCTCCCTCTCATAACCATTTACAACTGTTTTCACTAACCTTTATCACAAGCACTCTTCCTCTCGCAAACATACACACGCACAATCCTCATCGACCCTTTCTATATACATGGACCTGCCTACGTGTCTCATGTACGCACATTATCTTTACGCCTATCTCTCACGCATTGTCTCACACCTCTCATCCTAATCGACGAGTATGATTCTAGCAGATCATTCTGTAGGATGCCCCTTAAAGTTAGGTTGGATGAATAGTAATATCAGAGATAAAGGGGTTACCTTAGTCCGAGAACCTAGGGTTACAAATCCTAGCCGGCTTTGTCAGTGGACACAGAGTCCTTCACTCTTTGTCTTGTACGACTAGTCATCCATGGGTCTTCCTAAATGCATCACGGGCCGACCAATGTGGCGCAGGACAGAATAGAACGAAGGGCCTCACCTCGACCCACCGGACCTCACGTGGTGACACAGCCTCTGCCCCCACATCTCATTATCTTCTCACACCCACACATACGAACACAAACACCACACACATAGAAAATTTCTCCTGGTGCCTCTATTCCCTCCCCCCTTGCATATACACACTCAAGGGAATGGAATCTCTTGTCGTGACATCATATTCATCTCTCTCTCTAGACCACTCTCATTTCTCATGCTATCTCTCCCATGCCCCACCCCCCCCATCGGCCCCTCTGTCCATGCCTCTCTTGAATACATAATACACACACATACCTCTCTAGGCCCCGCCAAATGCATCAACTACACATTCACACATGTTACATCACATACCCCATTGATCTAAAAAGCCCTCTGTTCACGTTTATTTCGCATACAACATTCCTTTTGAATAAAGTGTGGCCAAAAATTTATTTTAGAGTTTCTACATATATACAACATTACAAAGTTATATGGAGGAGTACGAACGCTAATTTGCATTGCATGGTGCCCACAATGATATTTATTCTGCACTATGAATTTGTATATTTTTATACTATATACAAAGTTAGTCATAATAAAGAGAAATGAAGAGCATCTCTCTCTCCATCGCATACCCCCCCCCGTACGCCCCTTTCACGTATGCACACAAAACTATCTCCAGGTCCTCTAAAAGTAAGCCCCCAGAAAATTCACGCATGTTTCATCTTTCTCTCGCGATATATGCAATGACGATCATTGTATTTGAAGCGAAAGCACGATACGTACATTGGACTTCAGAATCCACTCATTACGGTCACCATTTACGTTTAGTGGTTATTATGCAGTCACGGGCTCACCGTACAACTCTGTATTTGCTCATGACATGACTAGTTGACCAGTTAAACGCTCCACGTGGCACCTCTAGTGTTGCATCACATTATCGCACTACCATCGTGCCCACCTGCCGACTTGTATCTACTCTACATCTACACTCTTATAAAATACATAAAATACACTCTTATAAAAAATAGAGTTGGTGATGATGGTGTGCCTGCCATCATGCAATATAGGCCGTCCGATTTATATCTGATGGATAGGAAAGAAACAATGGCAATTTTGCAAAAAGGTACCCACACACCTCTCCACATTTGCAAATAAGGCCTTCCCTCGTTCATCCTTTTCTCTCACAAGATAAACAAGTCATACAAATGCATCTTGATGTTACATGCAACGCACGGGCATCTTGCTAGTAAGAATGAAAACAAACGACAAAAAAATATTTGGACAGTGGTTCGAAGTCATGACCGCGGGCACAGCGGACAAGGTGGCCTTGTATTGGTATGCTGAGCCGTCTGTTTTAAAACACAGGAGCTGGTGTGGTGATTATACACACACGCACCCAGGCACACGAACTGCATCCACGCAACACTCACACAAACACATGCACCCACACACGCACGCAACACTCACACGTACACACGCAGCCATGCACACACGCACGCATCACTCACACGCACACACGCATGCATGCATGCACACACCATTACACCACACGACCAACACACACTCTCACGCTCAAGTGCTCAACCGACACGTGCATGCGCATAGATCAGGCCCTGACAGACACATACACAACCAGGTGATTCCCGCGCACGGGTTGGAGCCTTGTCACTCCTGCGTAAATTTATGTTTATCTGACCTTTTGCCTATGCGAACTAACAGGTGGGACCCACAACGAACATGGTCAATTTAACTAGTCAACATGGCGCCACGCAGACTATTTGGCCGGTCAACAGAGTGCAATCCGATGTTGAGCTGTGAGCAAGTGACCGTATAATCATCGCAAAACGTATATAGTGACCGTAATTAGCTTATTCTGAAGTTCGGTGACTGTATTACGCTTTTCTCTCTGTAGGCCCTCCAAAACTACATCTCTACATGTTCTCGCATGTTACATCTAACAACTATGCAATACAGCACTACTACTACACTCTAACATAATAAATCATATGTGTTTTCAGTTTTACTAGATATCATATTGTTACTTATAATTATTCAGTTTGCGTACATTAAAATTGCCTTTGAAATGTATGGCCAGTATCATCTACCGCGCGGGAAAAATCCCGCCCTTTCCTATTTAATCGGGTTTGTATCGATGGATCGTGCAAAACAGCAAAACTATAGTACTATACAGTACAAGTGACAGTTCACTGGGACGTCGTGTCGTCTACTCCTCCATCGTAAGAGTGGAGCGCTCGCTTTCATAAATCTTCTAGTCCCTTTCGCCGACATGTGGGACATCAAGCTACCAGGTCCACGTGACATACCGGAATACAGTGCAGAGCAGCCGGGGTGAAGCACCCCAGTCATGGCGCCGGCGTAGTAATGAGTAATGAGGCGTCAAATCACAAAGCTACACCTTTCCCGCAGTTAAGTTGGAGGGACGAAGCAACCATCATTTCACTCGTTGCTGAATCCGCTTCTCCCTCATCTTCTTCAACTTAACCACGTGTTGCTTCTGCCGTTGTTGTGCCTCATGTGGGACGCGGATTGGCTTGGTAAAGCACTGACACGTGGGACCGCATGTTAGCAAACCACCAGGACAACATCCTCCGAAAGTAAGAAGCCTAATCCTAGACTTAGAAAGGGCTACGTAGCTTCTACGTATACTTTCCATCTAATCTATATATGCCCCCCTGATTTTCAGGTGGGGTGGGCCTAATCCTCTCCTTTAATCCAATCAAATAGTCCCACATCACATCAATTCGTAACTTTATGTAAACCATTACGTGGATGTAGCATTGCTCAAATAAGAAACCTCCCCCGCCATCCGCGCGGCAAAATCACCTCCTTTTTACTAATCACGATTCTATAATTTTTTAGATCAATATAATTGAGATTTGTATAGATAGCACATAGGAGCAAAACCAAGTGGTACGGTTAAGGGCATCCACAATGTGTAGCCAAATGTGAAAATAGCTTTTGGCATCATGGGAACCATTGTGGACGGTGTTTCCAAAGCCAAAAAGATGGAACCGAAGCTTCCTGATTGATTGATTGAAGGAATAGAAAAATGCAACGTCTCTCCTCTTTCTCCCATGATTGGACACATGTAGTACAGTATAGAGCACAAAGTATACTCCCCTGTCCCTTCTATCACAAATCACAAAGCAGCGAGGCGTCAAATCACAAAAGCACGGACGAAGCAACTATCATTTCACTCTTCACTGACTCCGCTTCTCCATCGTCTTCTTCGAGAAGCCATCTCACCGCATTAGTTATAGTAGTACTAGTAAAGCACTTCTTGGATGCAAATAAGGCGGTTGTCTCGGCTTGCAGGCGGCACTTGCGAATGACTTACCGTGGTCTCCCTCAACGGTGTTCTCCGTCGAACGCACTTCGCCAAACCACCAAAAAAATATCGTCGACGTCACCGCAATGGGGAAGGAAGTCAAATATAGTTACTACCTCCATTTTTTTGTACACAAGGCCAGTATATCAAAATTACAATTTGCAAAGGGCCACTAACACTAATCGAGGCAAAATTGATGGGGTTAGCAACCAAGGACATTAATATCCCCTGCATGCATGCGGAAGTGAGAAGGTTGGTTTGCATGGCGCTGCATTAGTCAAGCGATGAGGAGTGAGATGGTTAGCTCTTTGGTCTTTGGAGAAATAAATACGCGTTAATTGACACGTGAAACGAGGATTTGTATCGATTAAATCCCGCGAAGGAAAACCCAGCCTTTTTTTTTAACACTAGTACTCCTAGTACGTACGTACTTATCCTGTTTGGGTCTAGGCCTTGCATTGCCAAACTTCGCCACACATTTTTTCCAAGCATGCCTAAAGTTTTCAAAACGAGAAGGAGGTACACTTGCGCACGGCTATCGCGGTCGCACCGCACCCTCACACGGTCGCTCCTGCACGCCGCAAACCCAACCAAGGGAACACACCCTCACTGACACGTGATGTCGCATGTGAACACACCAAACTCGGCCATCCTATCGCTGACACATAATTTTCGTTCATAGAGTATGTTTATCCAACCGCATGTTGGGGAGTATCCGTACGGCCTGTGCGGTGGTCTGTTGGGGAAGAAGAAGAGGTGAGGAAGAAGGAAAGAAGGGTTAGGAGACGTAGGATATTCATCCAACCGCCTAAAATGGTAGACTGGCCCAAGTCAGGTGACTTGCATAACAAATATATGTTTTTACACAGCAAAATATCCATAAAAACAACATAAAGAAAAACTATCACTGCTCGCGGAAAGAGACGCCCTCGTCGTCTTTGGCTGCCGGCGCGAACCAGCCGTCGCTGCGGACGTGTGTCTCCGCACCGTGGTTGTCCTCGGCCTCCAGCTACTCGTTCAAGCGGAGCGTGCGGGCGCTCTGCACGGATAAGAGCACAGCCCGGTTCAAGTCGAGGACGTCCGGTTCCACCTGCAGGAGGGCCTCGATGGCAGCGGCATCCGCGCGCTCCGCGCCGAGTCGAGCCTCCGCCGCCCGGTTCAAGTCCAGAACAACAGGTTCCGCCTGCAGGAGGGCGTCGATGAGAGCGGCATCCACGCGCTCTGCGTCGAGTCGAGCCTCTACCACCCGGTTCAAGTCCAGGACGTCTGGTTCCGCCTGCAGGAGGGCCTCGATGGCAGCGGCATCCGCGCGCTCCGCCTCAAGTTGAGCCTCCGCCGCCCGGTTCACATCCACGACATCCGGTTCCGCCTGCAGGAGAGCCTCGATGGCAGCAGCATGCGCGTGCTCCACGTTGGGTTGTGCCTCTGCCTCCCGGTCCTCCTTTAGTATCGCCATGTTGAACCGCTGGTCCGCCTGCACCATGGGGGACTCGGACAGCGACACGAAGTCGACGTCCATCGTCTCATACCCATCGGGGGCCTTATGCGCCGCGACCTCCGCCATGAACATTGGATCGGCTTCCTCCTCCTCGTAGCTTGGCTCCAGAGAACTCGGGGATTGGCCCGCCACAAAGCGAGCTTAGGAACGGAGGTCTGTGGCGCCGACCGCCGCCGCGATTTCTGCGTGGCACTCCGGCGTCAGCATCTTGTAGTAAGTGATCTTGCGGAGCACCATGGCTTTCCGGCGAACTAGGGGACGCTTGATGCGGGCTAGGGGATCGAAAGGTTGGGGGAATGGGCTGGAGATTTGGTGTGGTTTTAGGGCAGTGGCTGGCGTAGGCCGAGCAACGAAGGTTCTGGTGTGATTAGTGGTTCTGGTGATGACCAGTCAATCGGTTTTGACTGTACATCTCTCTTGTCGCGTTCGCGTTGCAGCCCGGTACGCTGGACCCTCCATGTCGCTCACCGAATGGAACGGGCTTCGTCTTGCGTTTTCGCTCACTTGTGGGACCGCAGTTGAGAGCAAACGGACGTCCCACCTCCTCCCCCGCCCGCTTCATTTATTATACCACCACTCCCTCTGTTTTATGCGGAGTAAATAAAAACAGAGGGAGTATACTACGGATGAGGATCCCCTGACGTGACCGAACCCATTGAGTAACTGACATGCGGGGCCTAGCAAGCATGGGGTCCGCCAGTAAGTGACCGAAAGGGAGGGTAAGGCAGGGATACCTACGTGAGAGGATCCACTTCCACTATACTACTTTGACCAAATGTTAGAGTAATAATATATGACATGCAACTTACACAAATGTTAGAGTAATAATATATGACATGCAACTTATACAAAGCATACAAGGTCTAATGCGTTTTTCGAGGCTTACTTTGAGAAAATTGTTAGAGTAATAATATATGACATGCAACTTACACAAAGCATACGGTCAAATTCGTATGTGAAAGGAGTTTCCAATGATATAATTTTCACATTATACATCTCATGTACTATTAATCTTGTCAATAGTCAAATTGGAAACCATCTCGAGTACAAATCTAGGAGTGCGTACAAATCTAACAATATTGATTGGGCGTTGTTGAATGTAGATACCTTTTTGATCAAAGTAGATATACTTTGACTACACATAAAACTTATATGTAAACTAGAAAGGATAGGAGGGAGTATATTGTACGTTCAAAAATGAAATGAACATTTAATACCCTTTATATATGATTTGCGGATGCTATGATCACCGGTTCAAAAATTTGAATGCGCCTTAGGTATCACGTGCCCCCACTCATTCCCTCTCGATTTTATCTCGGGGTCCGGAGATCTATTGAAAGAGGACTAGGGTGGGTACATGCGAATGATACTCAGCGGAATGTTCAAATGAGGCATGCGGGAGGATGGAATCGACTGGAGGGCGACATGATCGATGGAGAAGAGGGTTGGAGAGGAATGAAAAATAAGCAAATGCCACATGATTATACTTGAACGGCACAAATAAACAATAAGTTGTCTCTCTTGGCCTACATAGTGAAAGGCCTAATGCGCAACGCGGAGCACTGACACTCGAATATGGCCGGGAAAACAGGGAAACATACATGTGGGGCACACCCGTCGGGACGACGTAGCGCAGACTAGTCCAATGGAGGAGCTGGCCCACGACCTCCTCGCCACCGACAACCATTCATGTCGGTCGTTGGGGCCAACAATGGGGCGCAGCTCCACCAGCGCCTCTGGACACGGCGACCGCGGTGAGCAACACGCTCATGTCGTTGCTAGACACGGTCGGTTTCAGTTTGCCGAGGGTCGCATTAGTGCTGTGGCATGACCAACGGTATGTTTGGTTTGTGCCCAAGGTTGCCCCATCAAAGCATTGGGTAGCCAAAATTTTGGTTGAGGTATTGGTTGCCCATGATTTGGCCGACATTGGCAAGAAAAATGAACTTGAGTTGGCTAGAGTTCATTGGCATGCCAAAGAAATGGCAACCATCCAAACAAAGACCAATCTTTGGGTCATGACCAACATTCTGGTTGAGGTATTGGTTGCCCATGATTTGGCCGACATTGGCAAGAAAAATGAACTAGAGTTGGCTAGAGTTCATTGGCATGCCAAAAAATGGCAACCATCCAAACAAAGACCAATCTTTTGGTCATGACCAAAATTTTGGCAAGGTGCACTTTGGCCACAATCCAAACACATCCCAACACCCGGCTCGTCGAGGATGCACGGGGCGCCGCGACGCGTCCGCGGAGTGGTGTACCGCGGCCACCTGCATCCTCAAGAGCTGAGACCATGCCGGGTCGTCTTGCTTTTCCAATGACATGCGAGGATCGCATGTGAGCAAAGGGCATCTCCAACGTTGCCATGACCGCAGCTGACTACCCTGGCACACCAAAACCCTCGTCCCTCGCACCGTCGCGCGGTGCGTTCCCAGCCGGCGCCAGCTGCCAATGTGCTACTTGTCATCCTTAAGAGGCTCGATGCTGGCGGAACCAACTCCGGAGACTTAATGACGCACCCGGACGCTTGGCCTCACCGGAATGTGCTACTTAAAGCGGCAACGCCCAGCTAACCTCCACACCATAGCGCATCGTCCTCCTACCTGGAACCACATCCGGCATGACCGCAAGCGTGAATGCTCTGCGGGAGAGCTTGTCTTTGGGGATGGAGCTCGAGGTCGCCACCCTTGATCAAGTCGCCGCACAAGCGATGGCCACGCTGGCGGCCGATGACGGGAGCACCGTCAGCCACGCGTCCTACTTGCCGCCGTCCAACGTCCGGCACCGCCGAGGTCGGGGACTCCTCTGAGGATGAGTAGGGAATGGGAGGCGGCAGGGCATGGTGTGCCAACTGGCCGGTCCGTCTCCTGTGTTCTACTTTTCCTCGCCGGAGACCCCACCTTCACTTCACGGGTCTTGAACCCCGCCCCCGTACATGGAGATCATAGATGGAGGACGTCGGTCACCGCCGTAGAATAGGTTTAGGGCCGGGTTTCTTTTATTTTTTTGTCCTATAAAAGTTCGAAATGTAATGAAAATCAGTCGTGTTTGCATTAATCTCGGCCGGTGTATATGAACTTTCACAATAATATACATATTGTAGGAGTACTAGCAAGATGCCCGTGTGTTGCACGGAAGATCAAGATCTTGTGGGGGAAAAGGATGAACGAGGGAAAGCCTTATATGCAAATGTGGAGAGGAGTGCAGGTCAATTGTCATAGTTTCCTTCCTATCCGTTAGATATAGATCGGACGAGCTATATTGCAGGATCAGACACATCTTTCTACATCTACGGGAACCTACGAAAGGGTTAACATAAATTGCCTCTCTCTCTCCTCCCCTGATTTTCATGGTGGTGGGCCCCTCCCTCCCCCCAATCTACAATCAACAGCTCACACGTTTCACATTACGTTAATTACGTAACTGGGATTACGTAGGTTACTCGTCCTAAAAAACCCAACTAAGCCAACCTCCCAGCATATCGCGCGGGAGAAGACCCGGCCGTGCCGTTTTAGTCGGGTTTTACCGTATTACTAGTAGTAGTATCGATGGATCGCGTGAAGCAACAGATTTTTTTGAGGGGGCGAAGCACCTAGTTTAAAAGGAAAAAATGCGGTACACTCACAGCACTCCTGTCGCGGGTCGCATTGCACCCCACACACATTCGTTCCTGCACACGGCTCACGCAAACGGAACACGCTTCGGCTTGCCTCTTCACTGACACGTGGGACTGCACTTGGAGAAACTGACCATGCGCCAAACTCCCCCCGCCCACCGCGCGAAAATCCTCCCCCCCCCACTCCCAAAAATTCCCCCCAAATCCAATTCAACCGCCCTTCGGCCAACTAGCCAATAATATTCCCCAAACCCCCCCCCCCCCATGTCCCCCTCCCCCCCCTTCGCTCCCCCAAAGCCGCCCTCCCCGCCGCGCTGATACATCGGCGCCGCGGTTCGGCGATTCTCTCGCTCCCACAGTACGCTCTCGTAGATTGCCGTCCTCTAGCCGCGCCGCCACCTCTGGCTACGTTCTTGTGGAGGCGCACGGCGGTCAGCGCCGCCACCGCCGGCGACGTTCGTGTGGAGACGCACGGTGGTCAGCTTCTCCCACGGTACGCACATTCTAGACTGAGGCCCCGTTCATGTCGGTGTAGCGCTGAATGTTAGCTGATAGACACTGTTAATCTCACTGTTTGCCAAAGTAGTTTACTGTCAATATGCTCTGCTTAAGAAGCTTCCTTGCCCTGTTCTGCACTCAATCTGCTTAGCTGAGATGGCATGCCAAGGATGATTAGTTGCTAAAATATCCTGCCACATATTTATTGTGACGTAGATTGCCATGGTCTCGTAGCCAATCTGTTAGCTGAAATAGCTCTACACCGTTTTATACTCGATCTTTGTTGCTGCGATGGCCTTCGATAGTTCAATGGCTGTGTGCTCGGCCTCATTGACTGCTAAAACAGCCTGCCATAATTTGGCACTCAAAACTGCTTGCTGAATTAGCTTTACATATATTTCGTTACTTAGATCTGCTCATCCAAATATCTTGCCATAGCTTTAGACATCGACCTAGGTATTTTTTTTTCTGGACTTCATAAAAAAGCATATATGCTTTTCCTGTAATATCTAGTAGAAGAACTAATTTGTATGTCTAACAGATGGACATGACTTGGATAACTTCTGCTCGAAGATTCTCCGCTGCATATGTCGAGGGGGTTGAAAACTTCATGATCTTTATCAGAGCTGAGTACGGTGGTCCAAAATCAAATGTGCTCTGCCCGTGTAGTAGTTGTATGAATTCAGTTACAAGACCCCAGTCAACTGTGCAAAATCATCTACACTTGTATGCGATGTCGATCACATATACTAGGTGGGTTCATCATGGTGAAGCTGTGAATGTCAATGTTATTGACTACGTGGAAGCAGCAGATCACCATCTTGATCTGCCTGATGCTCAGGTGGAAGAGGAGGAGGAGGAGGTGGTGGCGGAGACAGTGAGTTTGACCAACATTGAAACAATGCTATGAAATGCTCGTGCATTCCGTGAACTTTCACCTACAGAAGAAAAACGGTGGGCCCGCATGTTGGAACAATGCAACGTTGCTGTCACCCCAGGAAATAAGCTGTCAGTATTCTCAGCTATGTTCACCTTTCTTCAGGTGAAGACATCTGAGCGGATGACCAACAAATCATTCGATGCGATGTTGGCTGCTTTCCGCAAATCTTTCCCAGATGCGTCTGAGCTGCCACACACCTACATTAAAATAAAGAATTTCCTTCATGCAGTTGGAATTGGATATGATATGATCCATGTTTGTAAGAATAATTGTGTTCTGTTCCGGAAGGATTATGCCAACTTAAGTGAATGCCCGAAATGCAAATCATCAAGATGGAAAGATGGCGATGCTGTGAAGAGGATTCCTCATAATGTTCTGAGACATTTTCCAATTACACCAAGATTGCAGAGGTTGTTTCATGATGCTGAAACAAGAGAGGATGTACTGTGGCATTCTAGGAACCAGGAGTACAGAGATCAGAATGTAATGAGCCATCCATCTCATGGTAGTGAGTGGAAAAGCTTCAATGATAAACACAACGAGTTTGCTGCTGACCCGAGAAACATTAGACTTGGCTTAGCTTCAGATGGATTTAACCCATTTGGCCACCAGAGCGCCACATATAGCATGTGGCCAGTGCTTGTTATCCCTTACAACATGCCTCCAAATGTCTGCACCAAAGAATCATACGACATGATGACCTTGCTCTTCCCAGGTCCAAAAAGTCCTGGAAAGGATTTTGATTTGTTCATGGAGCCTCTTGTGGAGGAACTTCAACAGCTATGGAAGGGTGTTCTCACTCGAGATCTATATAGAAGCCCACCAGCTGATTTCTTTCTGCGTGCTATTATAATTTGGTGCATCCATGATTATCCGTCTTTGGGCACTATGTCAGGGCGAACGACACATGGTTACAATGCATGTATTCGCTGTGACAGGAATTCGTTGTCATACGCAATACTTAGCAAGATCTGTTACATTGGACATCATCGTTTCCTTGCCAAGGACAAGCCGCATCCTAGAAAATACCGAAGACATGTGTTCAATGCAAAGCATGAAAACCGTGATGTGCCAAAGAGGCTCACCGCCGATGAGTTGCAAGTGGAATTAGAGAAGGTCAGGCGTATTACACTAGGAAACCATCCTGGTAATGGTAGCGGGAAAAGGAAGCGTGGCAGGGTAGAAGAGATATTATTGTTTACCCACAGGTCCACTTTGTGGGACTTGGAGTATTGGAAATATTAGGATCTAAGGCATAATCTTGATGTGATGCACATCGAGAAAAATATATGTGACAGCATTATCGGCACACTTCTTAATATTGAAGGCAAGACGAAAGATACCTTAAAATCTAGGATTGATTTGACACACCTGGGTATCAGAAAGGATTTGCAGGTGCAAGATGAAGGTAAACCACAGGATATGGCACCAGCTGTGTACGTCTTGGACAAGGTAAAAAGAAAAGAATTCTGCGAGGTCTTGTCACGTGTGAGATTCCCGCATGGATTTGCTTCCAACCCTGAAAGGAGAGTCAGTGCAGATGGAAACAAGGTACAAGGGTTGAAAACTCATGACTGTCACGTCCTACTTCAAAGGGTTTTACCTGTTATCCATAGAGGATTGGGCCGCCCTGACTTATACGGAGCAGTTGCAAAGTTGGGACAATTCTTCAGGGAACTCTGTAGTAGGAATATCAGGATAGATGCTTTGGAGCGTCTTAGAGAAAAGATACCAACTATCCTATGCGACCTTGAGAAGATATATCCTCCAGCCTTCTTTGATGTGATGGTGCATTTGGCTGTTCATCTACCTGATGAGGCACTACTTAGAGGTCCAGTACAGTATGGCTGGATGTACCCTATTGAAAGGCGGCTAGGCACTTTCAAGGCCTATGTTAGGAACAGAGCTAGACCCGAGGGTTCCATTGCAGAGGCCTACATTGCTACAGAAGCGTTGACATTCTGCTCAAAATACATTGAAACAGCTGATCAGCTTAGCAAAGAGGTGGGTGAAGACAATCCCGGGCTCAATGTTTTCGATTATTCTGTTCGAGTTACAGGGAAGAGTCGACAAGAGGACAAACCTAAAGATTTGGACAAAATGGTTTGGTATGTGTTGGATAACTGTCCTGAGATACTACCTTATATCAACTTATCTCTTATCTTGGGTCGACCGATAAGTTGCCAAGAAGCGATATCCCCAACATTGATATCAAGTAAGTGCAGTACTGCAGCTTATACATCGTAATCTACTAAACTTGCAGCACATTCTTATATATTTAGATGTTTGACGCGATCACTATGTTGTGCAGCATCTACAAAGAGGAGTTACTGCCGCAAAATCCAAGAAACATTGACAAACTGGTTATGGCAGGATTTGCGGAATGGTTCAAGAACCATGTAAGCTTTTGAAGTGCACTGTCAGTTTTTTTAATATATTGAGTACATAAGATGATCAGCTTGTCTATTTTCTAACCATAGGTTAAGAAGATGCGGGAGGATGGGAAGGCAGTTGATGATGCCCTTTACTCACTAGCAATGGGTCCTAATACTCGGGTAAGACATTATGAATCTTGCGTTGTTGGAGATGTGCGCTACAACACCCTTGCACGAGACGAAGGCAGGAAGACACAAAACAGTGCCATCATGAGCACGGATACATATGACAAAGAGACAACTGAAATGTATGCTAACATAACAGACATTATTTAGTTGCAGTATATCTCCAATTTCGAGGATCATCGGTGTGTGGTTCTATTCTGCTGTCGTTGGTATAACCTGTTTTCCAGGATCGCAAAACCCAGAGCTGATGATTATTTTAAATCCATCAATGTCAAGGCGGCGTACCAGACCAACGAGCCTTTTATTTTGGCAAATCAAGCAACACAGATATTTTTCTTGGAATACACATTTGCATGTAGTGATTACTGAAGAGTATTGCAAAGGTTTGAGCAGAGGAATTCGTTTAATGAAGTTGCACAACAAGGTGATGCTTACACTGCTCCTGAATGTACAAGATAACACCGATGTTCCTAATATCTTTGAGAATCATCACGTCAATGACGCCGGTGAAAAGATCGCCTGTCATGCTGTGGACATACAAGAGTTGATCAAGAAGAAGCCAACATTCGAGGACATTGAGGACAAAGAAGAAGATGACACCATGGGGAATTACGATTCAGACTCATACACATGGCGAAGATGTTGACGCTGCTGCTGCGGATGATGATTACATTGATTTTGTCGTATTTGCCTGTCAGAAGACGTTTTTTATCTACTATGTGAAATTGTGTTTGCTATGATAACTGAAACCTGATGAACATGTTGTTTAGTATCTTGCTGTAAGAACATCACTTGTTATGTATGCTGATTTGTGTTTGGTGATTGTATGACAACTAAAACATGATGACATTGTTGTTTAGTTGTACTCATATTTGGCTGTGAAACTTGAATTTGATGACATAGTTTGTTGTTGGATTGCAATTTGCTCGACGTCTTCGAATGAGAACAAAGATGACCCGACAGGGCCTCTGCTATTTATTTATTTATATGAGAAAAAGGGGATACCCCCTAATTTCCGTTAATAGAAATCATTAGATGTTCACAACACTACGCCCAGCCTGCTACACAGGTTTCATTCGTTACAAGTTTCAGCAAAGTGCTCATGTCGTAGCCACTGAATACATCACAAGTGCTACATACACTGCAAATAAAGAGACAATCATCCTACAGAGCACATCGATTTTGCCCATTATCTTCACAAGCTCTTTCATCTCCTCATTAATGTCAAGGCCGTTCAGCAACTGTTGCTTGGCCATGATTAGAGGAACTGCATCTTTAAGCTTCTGCTCTGCATCTTCCTCTTCAGTCGTTCCTTCAGTTACTTGTCCAACACCCCAACCTGCTGGTATTGGGATTCCTTGGCTAACCAAATAATCAGCATAGTTGCATTCCCCCACATCAGGAACTTCCCAGAAATACAAATCACACGAATCTTCCCTTTTCTGCACGAATCAAATTGGTAGATCATCAACCAAACTATTAAAAAATCAGCAACTGAAAGCAGCAGAACAACACTTAAACATATTATTACCCCATGATTCGGGCATTTGTAGAAGACTCGGCCAGGGTTGCGGATTGTGGTTGAGACGCGACGGATGACTCTGCGTGATTTGCAGCAGTGGCACCACACCAATGGCAGCGGGTTCCAATGAGCAATCGGCTGCGGTGCGCGTGCCGGCGAGGGTTTGATGAGACCCACAGGCGATGGTATGGGTTGCGACTTGGCGCATATCTGGTTGTTTCCTGCTGAAGAGAAGGTGGACGAGCAGCCAACGGACATGGTTGCTACGGCCAGAGCTTCTGATGCTAGGCAGAGTAAGTAGAGAAGAGGAGAAGCGAATGTTGGATATGTCAGTTTCATTACTTGCAGAGTAGCATAGCACCATATATAGTCATAGTCTAGGTTTGGATTTGAACCAGCTACAGGAGCACGTCTTTCTTTTTTCTAAAACTCGGCAACGTCTCATTACTGGTACACTAGCTTGTTCTGTACGCCTTCCCAAGTCTTTGATTTTCTTTCCCCTTTTTTGCGAGAAAGGAAGGAGGACAAAATTGAGAGTTCCTGGGACTCGAACCCAAGACCTCTCGGTTGAAAACCAAGGGTGCTAGTCACTTATGTGGCGAATGTTCCCTGTGAGGAGGACGGCAGACGAACGCATTTTCCTCACAGTTTTCTTCCTATATATAAAAAAGTATGCTACTTGGTGTCCGCTTAGTCAACAAAACGATCGTGTCAACCTTGACCATTGGATTGACTTTCAACGGCTGTCGCGTTTCTTCAGTCTCTTCTTCCTCGAGCTGCCAAAGCCAAACCAGCGCCGGCGGGACCGCCTGCTCCCGCCTCCCACGGCTGGCTATGATCTGACCCGGCTCCTGTTCGTTCCCATCCGAGGCCTCACCATCGTCCTCCGCCTTGGTTCGCTCGCCGCGGCGCCGCCCTCCGGTGTTGTCAACATGGTCAAGAACCAAGAGGAATAAGGAGATGACTGTACATGGTGAGGATGACAGTAGGGACCCAGCAGCGCGCGCAGTAATTTTGTTTTTTCGGGACGGAGAAGGGTATCAACTGGGTTGTGCAGGACCCGTGGCCCGTCTAGCCCAGGCTTTTATTTCATATGTTTAGCACATGGCCAGCCCAGTTTGTTTCTTTCCTTTCTGAAAATTGCTAGCCAGCTATTTTGTTTTTTGCAGAATAACCAACGTAGGCCTACTTGCTTTTCTACACCCTGCTAGGCCGGAAATCTTTCAAGACGAGGAGGGATGCATTTTGCCCAGAAAATGGGCTATAAGTAATAAGATGCCATAACGTATCATTGTCGGAGTAAATAGCCATGGGTAGCCTAGCCGGCTTCCCCTGGCCCTTCTGAAAAAATTACGAGCCCGTCCGGCTCTCAAGAATCCAAGACATGGGGCCGCCTTCCCCTTGCTGGCTGTCACCCAGGCCGGCTTTCGGAAGGCGGCCCGACTTTAGCCCTCATGAAGAAAGCCATGGGAGGGCCGACTTCGAGAAGCCGGCCGCGAGGAGGCCGACTCCAAGAAGCCGGCTCCCATAAAGCGGTCGAGACCGTACCCTCAAAGTTTGCATCCACCTAGCGGCGATGAGACGGGGCGTGGCTACAGTAAAGCCTGCCACCCCCAAATCCCGGAGCACGATCGGCACAGTGCGCCGTACGGGTGACCATGACCCGTCCGGCGCAACACTGTTGCCATGTTGACCCTGATGCCATCCACGATGGGCTGCCAGTACGGCCATGGGCGGTGGGCCCCTTCGGGCAGAGAGACACCCGAAGGCGGCCACGCCTCCCCCAGTCGGCCCAAGACAGAGCCGGCTCCCCGCAGCCGGCTTGCCGCCTCCCTCGAAGGAGACGCCCCATTAAGGAGACAAGACGCGGTGAGGCTACAGATCGCCCGCCGGGCGGCGGCACTGTAGCCACGCCTACCTCGACGAAGCCCACGTCACCAAGATAGAGCAACAGTAACCAGCCGCCGACCAGGTCCTGGACAGTGGGGCCTGCCTTGTCGACCAAGGGGCCGGCAGCCGGCGGGACCCACCAGTCGGCGGGCCCCAGCAGCCGGCGCAGAAGCCGGCGAGCGCAGTCACAGACGGCTGGGCCCCGCGCCCAGTCGGATTACCATTGTACCCCCGGGGGGTAGGCCTATATAAACCCCCCGGGGCACCCATGCAAAGGGTTGGACCCCCAGCTAGTTTTAGACACCACACAAGGAGAAGAAGCAAGCTAGCCGTGCCCTTCTTCCTCCTCCCACCGAACAGCTCAAGGAGCATTGTGTAGCTACTTGTCCATCTAGTGATCATGCGGAGACCCCGCAGAGCAGCAGTAGGGGTGTTATCTCCACGGAGAGCCCCGAAGCTGGGTAAGATTCGCCGGCGTGCATGTCTTCGCCTCATCCCGTTTCCAGGCACCGGCGACGTCTTACTGGCTCCCACAATGATAAGCCACCCGTTGGCATATGTCGCACCTACCACCCGACATTTGGCGCCCACCGTGGGGCCAGGTGCACCGTCGTCCGGAGACCTGTTCTGGACGGGAACCCTCTTCCTCCCCAGCGAGCGTAGCCAGCCCGGCACGCCCGATGGCGCTTGCCACGACGCGCTGCAAGGCGTCACCAGCATCTGCGCGGCGAGCAGCCTCGCCAATCTCCTCGACGAAACCCTCATCTCCGACGAGCTCGCCTCCGATGCGGGCACCGACCACCTCGCCAACCTCCTCGGCCAGCTCCATGTCTCCAGCGAGCCCGCTGTGGATCTGGAGTCGGTTGGCTCCACCGACCCGATGCCTGTCGACTCCGACACGGCCTCCTTCGACACCTTCCCCACCAACGTCGCGATCTACAACGACCCGCTTCCTCGGACCGACGGCCGCGATACTGTCACCACCGAAGTGATGGTCGTCGGCCACGGCGGCCCGGCCGACGAGAGCGCGGGCCCACGACTTGTCCACCCCCCTCCCGGCTGATGCCGACGACGAAGCACTGGAGGCGCGCCGCCTCGCCCTCCTCGCAGAGGGCCGGAGGCTGGCTTCCGTGAGACGCCTCACTGAGGCCTACCAGCGCGAAGCTGACCGCGCCGCCTTCGGCACGCCGGCCCCGGGCGGGCCAAGCCGGGCCGGCATTGTCAAGCAACGCGGCGCCGTCATCGCCGACATGCTGGGAGTCGACCGCCCGGTCTATGCCACTCCGCTCGAGAACTTGCGTGCCGCCCAGGCGGCCGTGGACGAGTTGGACGGCTTGGAGGCCGAAGAACTCCCCCACATGACCCGGCGCATCCAGCAACTGATTGACGCCCGGCCGCACGGCGGCACGAAGCCGACGCCCGCGGGAAGCCCTCCCCCGCGCCGAGATCACGGCGCGACGTCCCGGACACCGACTACGAGCAACGCCCGCGCGCGGCGCGAGAAAGAGCCGGCGGCCAGCCGAAGCCGGACCCGAATCTCCATCGAGCGAGACGCGGACGGCCATCCCCGAGCCATGGAATGGCGGGGCAACCCGCCTCCGCCTCGACCCCGTGGAGAGAGATATCCCACCCCGCCGCCAGTGGCGCACCCGACTCTCAGCGGCCGACTAGGTCGCCGCGAAGGAGTCGGCGAGAACGACGCCCGCCATCGGATCGACCGCCTGGCGCGATCCCTGGCGTTGGAAGAAGAAGACGATGTCGGCCCGCCTTGTTTCGGCCCCCGCATCCGCGACGAGCCTTTCCCCAAAGGGTTCTCGCTCCCAAGAGACACGCCCAAGTACAACGGCTCCGTGAAGCCGGAAGATTGGTTGATCGACTACTCCACGGCGGTCAGCATAGCCAACGGCAACCGGCGCGTTGCCGTGAAGTACGTGCCCCTCATGCTGCAAGGCACGGCGCGGACCTGGCTCAACAGCCTCAAGCCTCTCAGCATCAACAGCTGGCTAGATTTCACCGAAGCTTTCATCCGCAACTTCACCAGCACCTACAAGCGGGCCCCCAAGCCCAGGCAGCTCTCCCTGTGCGTACAGGGCCCAGCCGAGTCCACTCGCGACTACCTCACGCGTTGGGCCGAGCTCCGCAATTCTTGCGAGGGGTGCACGAGGTGCAAGCCATCGAATACTTCACTGCCGGGTGCCGAGAAGGTACCCTCCTCAAGCACAAGCTCCTCTGCGACGAGCCGACTACCCTCGACGAGCTTCTGGACATAGCAGACAAATACGCCACCGCCGACTCTTCGATGAAGACCGAGCTCCGGGTAGACGCGTCCGGGAAAGTACTCAACCCGGCGCCCAAGACGCCGGTAGGGGATTCCGGCCGACGCCCACACCCGAACGATCACAAGCGCAAGGGCCCTGCGCCGCCTCCGCCAGTCGGCAGGTGGCCACGGTCGAAGACGCGCCGCCCGAAGGGCGGCCCGCACCCAAGAAGCCCAAGGGCGGCCGGCCGGCTTGGCAGCCGGCTTTCTCCTACGAGCAAACTCTCGACGCCCCGTGCAAATTCCATAGCGGCGCGAAGCCGTCCAACCACACAACCCGAAGTGCCATTGGCTCACCCGAATCTCTAAAGGCGAGGGGCTCGCGCCGCCTCCGCCTGCCGGCCCGCCGCCTCCGGCTCCGCCGCCTCCGGCCGCTCGGCCCGCAGTCGGAGCCGTGCACGACGAATTCCCCGACGAGCAAGCAACCTACATCGTCTTTACAAGCCAGCTCGAAGACCGGCGCGGCAAACGCCGAGAGCACCAGGAAGTCAGCGTGGTCGCTGCCAACCCCGCCGGACACATGCATTGGTCAGAAAAACCCATCAGCTGGAGCCGGGCCGACCATCCAGAGGTGATGCCGTCTCCCGGCTCTTATGCGTTGGTCCTGGAAGCCACCCTCGCGACGGACAGACGCGCTGCCCGCTTCTCCCGCGTGCTGATAGACGGCGGGAGCAGCATCAACATCCTGTACCGTGACACCCTGGAGAAGCTAAATGTCAAGACGAAGCAGCTCATGCCTACTCGGACAGTGTTTCATGGCATCGTACCCGGCTTGTCCTGCGCCCCCATTGGCAAGATCAAGATTGATGTACTCTTTGGGGACAAGGAGCATTTCCGCCGGGAAGCAATCTGGTTTGAAGTGGTGGACCTGGAGAGCCCCTACCACGCGTTGCTTGGCCGACCCGCCTTGGCCAGGTTCATGGCAGTTCCCCACTATGCATACCTCAAGATGAAGATACCAGAGTTCCAAGGGCGTCATCACCGTAGCCGGCGATTACAAGAAGTCTTCCGAGTGCGCTGCCGCCAGCAGCCGGCTGGCCGAGTCCCTTGTGATTGCCGAAGAGAAGAAGATGTTGGACCGGGTCGTGGCCATGGCCAGCAAGCAGCCGAACCAGTCCCCCGACCCCAAGGAGTATGATGCCCAAGGATCTTTCCAGCCGGCCAAAGAAACCAAGAAGATACCCCTTGACCCCGAGCACCCCGAGAGGTTTGCCGTCATCGGGGCAAGCCTGAACAGCAAATAGGAAGGCGAGCTCGCCGATTTCCTCCGTGAGAATCGGGACATCTTTGCATGGTCCCCCAAGGACATGCCGGGTGTTCCGAAGGAATTCGCCGAGCACAAACTACACGTCCGAGAAACGCGAAACCAGTCAAGCAGCCCCTCCGCCGACTATCAGAGGAAAAGAGAAGGATTGTAGGGGAGGAGATAGCCCGGCTTCTGGCAGCCGGCTTCATTATGGAAGTCTTCTTTCCAGAGTGGCTTGCCAACCCGGTCCTCGTGTTAAAGAAGAACAACAAGTGGCGCATGTGTATAGACTACACAAGCCTCAACAAGGCCTGCCCTAAAGATCCCTTTGCCCTGCCGAGGATTGACCAAGTGATAGACTCCACGGCCGGATGCGAGCTGTTGAGTTTCTTGGATGCTTACTCAGGATATCACCAGATAAAGCTAGATCCGGACGACCGCCTGAAGACCGCCTTCATCACGCCATTTGGAGCCTTCTGCTACCTGACTATGACATTCGGCTTAAGAAATGCCGGTGCCACTTTTCAGCGTTGCATGCAGAAGTGCCTCCTCAAGCAACTCGGCAGAAACGCTCACGTCTACGTGGACGACATTGTGGTGAAGACGGAGAAGCGCGGCACCTTGCTGGAAGACCTCAAAGAAACGTTTGAGAACCTACGCCGGTTCCAAATCAAGCTCAACCCCGAGAAATGCGTGTTCGGAGTGCCAGCCGGCCAGCTCCTAGGCTTCCTGGTCTCCGAACGCGGCATCGAATGCAACCCGGTGAAGATCA
The DNA here is from genome assembly GCF_003073215.2 of Triticum urartu. Lineage (NCBI taxonomy): Eukaryota > Viridiplantae > Streptophyta > Magnoliopsida > Poales > Poaceae > Triticum > Triticum urartu. Next base: position 167,777,664 of record NC_053028.1, on the reverse strand, counting down.
AGGCCATCGAGAGAATGGCGATCCCCACCAAGCTTCGAGACATCCAAAAGTTCACCGGATGCTTGGCCTCCTTGAACCGCTTCATCAGCCGGCTCGGAGAGAAAGCTCTCCCCCTCTACCGCCTCATGAAGAAGAGCACTCACTTCGAGTGGAACGACCAGGCCGACCAAGCTTTTCACGAGCTGAAGAAGATGCTGGCCACGCCGCCCGTCCTAGCGCGCCGACTGAGAAAGAGCCCATGCTCCTTTACATTGCCGCAACCAGCCGGGTGGTCAGCACCGTCATCGTAGTCCAACGCCCAGAAGAAGGCCGAGCCCAGCCGGTCCAGAGGCCGGTGTATTATTTGAGCGAGGTGCTGTCCGCTTCAAAGCAGAACTACCCGCACTACCAGAAGATGTGTTACGGCGTGTACTTCACCGCCAAGAAGCTGAAGCCCTACTTTCAAGAGCATCCCGTCACGGTCGTATGCACCGCCCCGCTGGCCGAGATCATAGGCAGCCGGGACGCATCCGGCCGGGTGGCGAAATGGGCCATCGAGCTGGCCCCTTACACAATCTTCTACCAGCCCCGCACCGCCATCAAGTCCCAAGCACTGGCCGACTTCCTCGTCGACTGGGCCGAGACCCAGTACCTGCCGCCGGCTCCCGACTCCACCCATTGGCGCATGCACTTTGACGGGTCCAAGATGCGCACCGGCTTGGGAGCCGGCGTCGTCCTTACCTCTCCCAAAGGCGACAAGCTCAGATACACGCTGCAGATCACTTTGCCGCCTCCAACAATGTAGCCGAGTACGAGGCGCTCATACACGGGCTCCGGCTTGCCAAGGAACTCGGCATCGCCGGATCCTATGTTATGGCGACTCGGACTTGGTGGTTCAGCAATCATCCGGCGACTGGGACGCCAAGGACGCAAATATGGCAAGCTACCGCTTCCTGGTTCAACAACTCAGCGGATACTTTGAAGGATGCGAGTTCCTCCACGTACCGCGAGCCGACAACGAGCCAGCCGATGCCCTGGCTCGAATAGGCTCCACTCGGCAAGCAATACCAACCGGCGTCGCTCTACAACGCCTCCTCAAGCCGTCCATCAAGCCGTCTCCAGAGTCCGATTCCATCTTCGTACCGCCTGACCCCGACGCGGCCGGGTCCGGCTCGAAGAACCAAGCAGGCGACCCCGGGACTTCAGTAGTCGGCCCGGGGACTTCGGCAACCGGCTCGGGGACTGCCACACCCGGCTCGGGGACTGCAGTAGCCGGCCCGGGGACTGCACCAACACAACAGCCGGCGGCCGACTCCAGCATTTCACCACCCAGCCCGCCCACCCTGGTGGCAGTAGCCACATTGGCAGTAGGAGAAGTCGCGGCTCCGTCATGGGCTCAGTCCATCCTCAACTTCCTAGTAAACCAAGATCTGCCGGCTGACGAAACAGAGGCAAGACAAGTCCAACGTCGAGCCGGAGCATACACAATCGTCAACAGAGAACTCGTCAAGCGCAGTGTCACTGGAGTCCTCCAACGGTGCGTCGAGCAAGAGAAGGGCATTGCAATCCTCAGAGACATTCACCAAGGAGAATGCGGCCACCATGCGGCTTCAAGATCACTCGTCGCCAAAGCTTTCCGCCATGGTTTCTTCTGGCCGACTGCTTTGGATGACGCCAAAGAATTAGTTAAATATTGCAAAGGGTGCCAACTCTTCAGCTCCAAGCAACACATGCCGGCTTCGGCACTCAAGACCATTCCCCTCACCTGGCCCTTCGCCGTTTGGGGACTGGACATGGTGGGCCCATTCAAGACGGCGCGCGGCGGCATGACGCATTTGCTCGTCGCCGTGGACAAATTCACCAAGTGGATTGAGGCAAAGCCGATCAAGAAGCTGAATGGGCCGACTGCTGTGACATTCATCGCAGACATAACAACTCGGTACGGCGTGCCACACAGCATCATCACCGACAATGGCACGAATTTTGCCAAAGGAGCCTTGGCACGTTTCTGCGCAGCCCAAGGTATCCGGCTGGACTTAGCGTCCGTCGCCCACCCGCAGTCAAACGGCCAGGTCGAGCGAGCCAACGGCCTCATCCTCTCCGGCATCAAGCCCCGACTGGTCGTACCACTGGAGCGTTCAGCCGGCTGTTGGCTCGATGAGCTGCCGGCTGTCCTCTGGAGTCTGCGCACTACCCCAAACAAGTCAACCGGCTTCACTCCTTTCTTCCTCGTGTACGGTGCCGAGGCGATCATCCCAACCGACATCGAGTTCGACTCGCCCCGGGTAACCATGTACACGGAGGCGGAGGCCAAGGAAGCACGAGAAGACGGCGTCGACCTGCTGGAAGAAGGCCGGCTGTTAGCCCTCAGCCGGTCTGCCATCTACCAGCAGGGTTTGCGCCGCTACCACAGTCGGAAGGTCAGGCCAAGATCTTTCCAAGAGGGCGATCTTGTGCTCCGGCTGATCCAGCGAACAGCCGGCCAGCACAAGCTCTCGGCCCCTTGGGAGGGCCCCTTCGTCATCAGCAGAGCTCTAGGCAACGACTCCTACTACCTAATCGACGCGCAGAAGCCCAACGCACGCAAGAGAGACGACTCCGGCAAGGAGTCGGAACGACCATGGAACGCCAACCTCCTTCGAAGATTTTACAGTTGAAATGCAGTATGTATCACGCTAACTTTTGTACTAAATACGAGACAATAGGCCCCCCGAGGAGGGCTCGGGGACTGCCATCTTTTATCTATGAATGAAAAGTATCATGCTTATGACCTTGTCATTTCATTTACTTGTTCCGTCCGGCACCGGGTTCGACTAGTCGGCCCGGGGACTGGCCGACTGGAGTTATATTAGAAGTCCTACCCGCGGTCAGACAAGTAGTGTGCCGACACCCAGGCTTAGCTCTTGCCAAAGTCGCAGTTCGAAGAACCGGCTGTCCGGCTGGCAAGAGTCAAAAGCAGGAAAGGATGCCCACACGAAAAATGGCCAGGGACCAACGGACTAATATAACGAAAGCCGGTTTGCCGCCTACCACCGACCGACTACCAAAGTAGCCGGCCGGCCGGTTTCCATTCACTTCACTTCAATCCAAGAAAGCTCGAGTACTTGCCTCCCCAAAGAGGGAAGGCGGCAAAGGAAAAAGCCTAAGGATAAAAAGCATACGCGAATGGAAACCAAACATGCACATAATAATATTTACATAAAAGACCTCCAAGAGGCCAGCATTCAACATAGTTTGGATACACCCCCAGTGGGTGGAACTGCGAAAGCTTAATAAAGATTGTTCAAAAGGCAACAAGCAGGAAAAATAAGGACGGCAGGTCAAGCTGGCGGAGCGACCGACGAGCCGGGCTGGTCGGCGGAGACGGTTGTGCCGGCTGAAGGAGTGGCCGGCTGGCGAACCTCGGCTTGATCACCGCCTCCCGCAGAGGGCGCGCTTCCACGCGCCTCGTTGCTGGAGGCACGGTCAGCCTGAGGCCGGCCGGTTGTTCCACTAGCCGGCTCGACGTCTTCACCGTCCTCTTCTTCGTCATCCTCGCCCTCGTCGCTGGAGGCGATCTCCTCTGCCGAGTCCTCGCCCACCGCCGGGTTCAGCCCGAACCACTCCTCCGGCTGGGCAACGCCGTCATCATTGATTTCAGGGTGCAAAAACGCTGATGTCGGTGCACTCGGCGATCGTCGAAGCACGCTGGGCGATAGCCGGCCTCACCTCCTCCAGCTCCGCGTCGGCCTCCAGCCGCCAAGTGCGCAGCTGGTCCAGGTTCAGCCTTGGGTACCAAGCGCGAACGAACTCCAACGCCCGCCCGGCTCCAAGACGGGCCGCCGACGCCTTCCAAGCTTCAAAACGACCAACTGCGACCTCCAGCCAGTCGACAGTCCGGCTAGGGGTGCGGGGGATTGTCTCGCCGGGCCAGAGGGCGGCCAGCACCTACGCCCCGGCACATTGAAGCCGACGAAGCATCCGGTGAGCCGGCTGCAGCCGTGCTTGAACAGCCAAAAGCTGCTCCTCCAGCGTCCGATTCGCGTCCGGCACGATGTTGATCCCTGCCTGACGGCGCGCCTCGCGATGGGCCTCGCTAGTTTAGGTCCGGAGAAAAGTTCATTTTGTTCGGCTCATTTTTAGGAGTCGGAGAAAATTTACTTTAGATTTTTCGGAGTTCGTTTAGATCTCTTTTTGTTTTTTTTTCTGCGCGCTGAACCGTTAAAAAAAACTATTCGCAGGCCAGCCGGGCCAAAGGCCCAAGCCGCCGCAAGCCAAGGCCATCGCTAGCCGCGCGCCAGGCGCAGGCGCAGGAGGCCGCCGCCGCCTCTCTCCTGTACCGAATCCTAGTAGGACTTTTGTCCTACTTCCGTATATTCCTTTTCTATTTCTAGATCTTTTCCTTCCCTCTTTTCTATTCCTATTCCTAGTCTAATTCCTTGCCCTCTACCCCAAGTAAACCCCTCCCCTTCCCAATATAAATACCCAAGCACCCCCCCTCTAAACACATCAAATTCCAAGCCTCTCTCAACCCCAAGCACTCCACCGCACCCCGCGCCCTAAGCCGCCGCCCGCGCCCTACGCCGCCGCCGCCGCCTTAGCCACCGCCGCCGCCGCACCTAGCTGCCGCCGCACCTTGCCGCTCCGCCCCACGCCCATGCCGCCGGAGCCCCTCGCCGGAGACCTCGCCGGAGGTAGCCCCGCGCTACATCTATTCTTTTCATCGGATCGTTTTCTTCTAATCGTTCCGATTCTTCTTTTCCGATTCGTTTTCTTTCCGGTTCTTCGCCAAACCGTTCCGGTGTTCTAGATCGGTTTATCGTTTCGGTTTTCTTCTCCGAAACCCTAGATCGGATTTGTTTTCTTCTCCGATTTAGTTGCCTTTGGACCGTTCGCCGGACCGTTCGTCTTAACGAACGTGATCACCGGATTCTTCTAGGTTAACAAACGTCCGTTTGTTTAACCGTTCTTCTTTTTCTTCTCGTCGGATTTATTCCGCGTCTTTTCCGCGATCGTGATTTCAGATCCGATCTTCTTTCTAGTCTTTCTTTTCGCTCGTTTATCGGAATCAGGTGATTCAAGCGCCTGGAGTTTCGTTTCGAAACCGCTGTTCCGTCTAATCAACTTAAACAAGTTTTTGCCCCGGTAAAATTTGACCTAGTTTCAACTTGCTAGAACCGAGTTGTTTTCTTTCGCCGTTTGTTTCTTTGTTCGGTTCTTTCTTTCTTCTCAACCGGAGTTCTTAAATCGAACTTTCTGGTTCGTTCTCTTGTTCGAGTTCTACCTGTGCATTAGATGAGTACTTATTGTATGCTTGTTGTTTGTCTGCGATAGATTACCCGGCTTGCGCCGCTGGTTACTTCGAAACCCTAGGACTCGCGGATCATCAGCAAGGAAAGTAACACTTTGATCATACCTTTTCTACAACCCATGTTTTATTGCATTAGATCAATCCTCACATTGCATGATTAGGATCTAATTAAATTGTGGGATGGGAAGTAGATGAGGTAGTACCTATCACATGTATTACTATGAAACCTTTGGGAGTTACTTCTACGTTTGCTTATTATGCCATGCTATGCTAGTAGACGTGGATTGGGTGAGTGATATCCATGACAGATGTGAGATTGATAATTTTAATGGTTATCTAAGGTGGCAACTTAAACACACATCTGGGTGGATTGAGGCACCTGATGTCTATCAGGACTTGCCTGTTTTTTTTTCGGACCGCCACCCAGGCTCAAAGGGATCATAAGATCTTTCATGCTAGAAACTTCCGTGTGCAGCCACAAGCCATTATGGGCTCTGGCATAGTTGACTAAGTTGTGCGAACTCTTACGGGGTGGACTAGCAGATGTAGGGGTTGTAGGTGGTACGGTCTACCCCACATGTAAGGTGCTAGCGCTTCTGAAAGACTGTGTCTCGGTCATCCGTCTTCTCAAACACCGTGTAGTGCGAGAAACCAAACGGAGGCGATCGAGTCTTGTGGGGAAAAGTGCGCAAACCTCTGCAGAGTGTACAAACTAATCATGATTAGCCGTGTCCCCGGTTATGGACAACTTGAGTATCTAGTACTTGAATATCATTGTGAATCTCAACATGTTACTTCTAATTAATGTTGTTGGGTTTTAATTATTCTTAATTGGGATTGAGAATGCTGTCAACCATTCTCAATGTTTCACAACCACCATAATAGTTAAATAAATTTATTCCTTTGCAGTAGGGAAAAATTGGCTTTACGCAAAATTGTAACCATAGAGCTTTCCACCAGCCATATGTGCATATAGTATAGCTATTTCATTCCATTACTCTCTATGTGTTACTTTGCCAGCATATTCCATGTGCTGACCCGTTTTCGGGCTGCAACGTTAATGTTGCAGACTTTTCAGACGATGATTGAGGTGCGTTTAGGTCGTGGCCCTATACTCAGTGATGCCGCTGGAGTTGATGGACCCATTTATTTTCCAAGTCTTCCGCTGTTATCATTATTAGATGGCCTTCAGCAATATTTATTGTAATAAGTTCTTTTTGAGCCATCGATGTAATAAGTGTGTGATTGCAACTCTGCTATAAAACCTCGATGTACTGTGTGGTGTCAGCATTACTGATCCAGGGATGACACCGTAGCACAGTAGACGTGATCCATTCGGGTCAGGTCGCTACAAATAGTGTCGAACCCAACGAGGAGCAGAAGGAAATGATAAGCGCTTTTTAGTAAGGTATTCTCTGCAAGTACTGAAATAAGTGGTAACAGATAGTTTTGTGATAAGATAGGTTGTAACGAGCAACAAGTAACAAAAGTAAATAAAGTGCAGCAAGGTGGCCCAATCCTTTTGTAGCAAAGGACAAGCCGGAACAAACTCTTATAATAGGAAAAGCGCTCCCGAGGACACATGGGAATATCGTCAAGCTAGTTTTCATCACGTTCATATGATTCGCGTTTGATACTTTGATAATTTGATATGTGGGTGGACCGGTGCTTGGATGCTATTCCTACTTGAACAAGCATCCCACTTATGATTAACCTCTATTGCAAGCATCCGCAACTACAACAAAAGTATTAAGGTAAACCTAACCATAGCATGAAACATATGGATTCAAATCAGCCCCTTACGAAGCAACGCATAAACTAGGGTTTAAGCTTCTGTCACTCTAGCAACCCATCATCTACTTATTACTTCCCAATGCCTTCCTCTAGGCCCAAATAATGGTGAAGTGTTTTGTAGTCGATGTTCACATAACACCACTAGAGGCTAGAAAACATACATCTTATCAAAATATCAAACGAATACCAAATTCACATGACTACTCATAGCAAGACTTCTCCCTTGTCCTCAGGAACGAACGTAATTACTCACAAAGCATATTCATGTTCATAATCAGAGGGGTAATAATATGCATATAGGATCTGAACATATGATATTCCACCAATTAAACCAACTAGCATCAACTACAAGGAGTAATCAACACTACTAGCAACCTACTAGCACCAATCTCGGACTTTGAGACAAGAATTGGATACAAGAGATGAACTAGGGTTTGGAGATGAGATGGTGCTGGTGAAGATGTTGATGGAGATTGCCCTCTCCTGATGAGAGGAGCGTTGGTGATGACGATGGTGATGATTTCCACCTCCCGGAGGGAAGTTTCCCCGGCAGAACAGCTCTGCCGGAGCTCTAGATTGGATCCGCCAAGGTTCCGCCTCGTGGCGGCGGAGTCTCGTCCCGAAAAGTTCCTACTTATTTTTTTCTCATCGAAAGACCTCATATAGGAGAAGATGGGCGTCGGAGAGCCACCAGGGGGCCCACGAGGTAGGGGGCGCGCCCTAGGGGGGCGCCCCCCACCCTCGTGAGCAGGGTGTGGGCCCCCTAGCCTTCATCTTTGGCGTGGATTTTTCTTTATTTCTTTTAAGACATTCCGTGGAGTTTCAAGACTTTTGGAGTTGCGCAGAATAGGTCTCTGAGGGAGTCCTGGATTAGGGGGTCTCCGGACAGCCGGACTATATCCTTTGGCCGAACTGTTGGACTATGAAGATACAAGATTGAAGACTTCGTCCCGTGTCTGAATGGGACTCTCCTTGGCATGGAAGGCAAGCTTGGCAATACGGATATGTAGATCTTCTTCCTTGTAACCAACTCTGTGTAACCCTAGCCCCCTTCGGTGTCTATATAAACCGGAGGGTTTTAGTCCGTAGGACAACATACACGTTAACAATCATACCATAGGCTAGCTTCTAGGGTTTAGCCTCTTCGATCTCGTGGTAGATCTACTCTTGTACTACCCATATCATCAAAATTAATCAAGCAGGACGTAGGGTTTTACCTCCATCGAGAGGGCCCGAACCTGGGTAAAACTTCATGTCCCTTGCCTCCTGTTACCATCCGGCCTAGACGCACAGTTCGGGACCCCCTACCCGAGATCCGCCGGTTTTGACACCGACATTGGTGCTTTCATTGAGAGTTCCTCTGTGTCGTCCCCGTCAGGCTCGATGGCTCCTACGATCATCAATAGCGATGCAGTCCAGGGTGAGACCTTCCTCCCCGGACAGATCTTCGTCTTCGGCGGCTTCGGACTGCGGGGCAATTCACTTGGCCGTCTGGAGCAGATCAAAAGCTACGCCCCTGGCCATCAGGTCAGATTTGGAAATTTAAACTACATGGCTGACATCCGCGGGGACTTGATCTTCGACGGATTCGAGCCACTGCCGAGCGTGCCGCACTGTCCCGACGAGCATGATCTAGCTCTGCCGCCGAAAAGTGCCCTGGAGGCCGCACCCGCATCAGCTTCGACCCTTAATTCGGAGCCAACTGCGCCGATCGAGGATGGGCGGTTGGACGCCACCTCGGGGGCTGCGATCCCAATGGCGATTGAGCCGAACACCAGCCCCGTACTCTGCGAGACTCGTGACTCCAAGGAGCCGGACTCCTCCCCGGACTCCGAACCCTCCACGCCCCTGCCGATCGAATCCGATTGGGTGCCGATTATGGAGTTTAATGCCGCGGACATCTTTCAGCACTCGCCTTTCGGCGACATTCTGAAGACACTGAAGTCTCTCTCTTTATCAAGAGAGCCTTGGCCGGACTACGGTCAGCAAGGTTGGAATTCGGACGATGAAGAAATTCAAAGCCCTCCCACCACCCACTTTGTAGCCACTGTCGACGATTTAACCGACATGCTCGACTTTGACTCTGAAGACATCAACGGTATGGACGCTGATGAAGGAGACGATGAAGAACCAGCGCCTATTGGGCCCGGGAATGCCACCTCGTCATATGACGTATACATGGTGGACGTACCAAAAGATGACAACGAGGAGCGGAAGGACGCACCGAAAGCTTGTTCCCTCAAAAAGCAGTCAAAGCGGCGACGCAAGCGCCGCCCCAAATCCCGCCTCGACAGAAATAGCGATCTTACAGACCCAGCGCCGGAGCAGGGCGAACCACTGCCGGACAACGGCAATCCGGATGATCAAACCGAACAAACAAATCCTATCAAGGCTAATGGTCCGGAAGACATAACGCCGGACAGGCACCCGGAGCAGCAGACTGCCCGTAAAAGGCTTGTTGCCACCGCAAGGAGTCTGAAAAAGCATAAGCAAAGGCTCAAAGCCGCGCAAGACACACTCCAAATAAGATGGAGTAAAATACTCAACACTGCAGCAAGGTACGGCGACAATCGCCCCTCCAAGAGCTACCCAAAGCGGAAGCTGCTACCCGAATTCGATGAGGAGGCCTCAGAACCCCCACAAACAAATATCAAAGCAGCCACCTGGTCGGATAGATGACCCCTCTACCAACACAGATCGGCATACAACGCTGCTCACAAGACAATACGCGACCCATGCGAGGGCTCGCACCCGAAGGACGGCGCAACAAGATGCATCTATGGACCACGCAAGCGCGCCCCAGCATACAATGCAACACAACAAACATCCGAACAACGCGGTACACCCAGCTACAGGGGTGCCGCACACCCTGTCGTGGTATTTCTCACGGGGGGCTTGCGAGTCGACAGATGCCGCAAGGGCTTAGTGTGTGGGTAAGACTGCTGCTGATAGGACCGGGAGCGGGTATGCGAGTAGCACGCTCTAGTTTACCCAGCTTCAGAGCTCTCCGTAGAGATAATACTCCTACTGCTGCATGTCTGAGTATATTTGTGGGGTGTACATCAAGCAGTACAAAGTGCTCCTGGAGCTGTATCTGAGATCAGTGCCAAAGGCATCTGATCTCGTATATATGTGTAGCCTGAGTGCCTTGTGGCCGGCTAGTCTCATGGCATGCATGGCCGTGAGGGCATGTGCATCCATGCGTGAGTGTGAGCATGTGGTGGATGGATGGATGGGTGGCATATATATATAGGTGAGCTAGCTTACTACATAAGCTAGGTAGTGGCGTGGGGGACAAGTGGGCATGGGACACCATGCCCATGAGAGATGTGTATGTGACGTGCATGCCTCCTTGTCCCTGGGGCACTTTATAAAACAGTGCCCAGGGACAGATACACTGTAGATGACGTCGCAGTATGACCGTCTCATCGATGTCTTGTCAGTGTCAGGTCGGGCTGCAGTCGGCAGCCGGCTGGTTGGCGTAGTCGGCAGCCGACTGGTTGGCGCAGTCGGCAGCCGGCTGGCTGGCGCAGTCGGACTGAGGGGATTTTCTAGCCCCGATGTCTTGAAATATCGTCTTGCCGTCCTCGGGGTACCCGTGGTCGATTACTCCGACAGTAGCCCCCAAGCCTCCGAGCAACTTGGCAAAGTTGGGCGGAGGTTTTTTGGCGAGTGTTCATGGAAATGATCATGAAAAAGACAAATTTAGTCCATGCAGATATATCGAATGTTTACTTTTAGCATTGCAAGTTTTATGCGGAGGGTGCCGACTCGGTTTCGTCCGAGCCCCCTTAATCTTTTTCGTGTTCCCTCCGCTTTTTGGCTTGTGCTCTTGCTTGCCGAACAGCCGCTCTGCGGTCTGTGGCTAAGAGTGGGCCGCGAAGTGGAGTGTATAGTACTCAGAGTCTAGGAGCAAATTCAACCGAGTAGATACGTGTAAAGGAAAACGGCCGGGTCGCCCGAACGTTTTTCTTCCAGGGCGTTTTTCGCGTGGGTGGCCTCCAGCGTTCACTCTTGCTAGTCGGATAGCTGCTCTGCGGTCTGTGACTAAGAGTGGGCCTTTGGTACCATGCACGGTACTAAGCCGTCTGCGGGAACTAACGTCTCAGGCCAAGCGGCCAGCCCCCGGGCCAACTCTGGCTGGCGCCAGGGCGAATAGTGATGCTACTGTAATAAAAAATGCGGAGATAGCACCCGAGCATTGCTTGGGGTTATCCATGCTTGCGTGATGCAAAAATATGCGGGCGAGGAGCTCACATTGATTTTCGTGTAGTCACGGTCGTCGGAGATAGTCGGCGCGACTCGGCGCTCGCGGAGCGCGTCGGCGCACCCGCTGGGTGCAGCCTTCGAGCCCCCGGGTGCTCGAAGGGGGGGTCCCGGCCGGTCGGGCTTGACCGGCCAGGCGGCGAGGCGTCTTGCAACGCCCTTTTTCTTCTTTTCCTCTTCTGCCGGCTGCTGGCAGCCGGATAGAACTTTTCTCTTGTCTGCAATCTTCGCGGGGGCGCGCCAGCGCACCTGCTGGGTGTAGCCCCCGAGATTCGGGACGACTGCTGAGCAGCCGGGCCGGATATTCCCGCGACTACTTTGTCTTTTTCTCTCTCACGGGGGCGCGTCAGCGCACCCGCTGGGTGTAGCCCCCGAGATTCGGCCTGACTGCTGAGCAGTCGGGCCGGATCTTGTGGCAACTACCTTTTCTTCTTTCTCGCGGGGGCGCGTCAGCGTACCTGCCGGGTGTAGCCCCTGAGATTCGGGCCGACTGCTGAGCAGTCGGGCCGGATCTTCCGGCAACTACCTTGTCTTCTTTCTCGCGGGGGCGCGTCAGCGCACCCGCCGGGTGTAGCCCCCGAGATTCGGGCCGACTGCGGAGCAGTCGGGCCGGATCTTCTGGCAACTACTTTGTCTTCTTTCTCGCGGGGGCGCGTCAGCGCACCCGCCGGGTGTAGCCCCCGAGATTCGGGCCGACTGCTGAGCAGTCGGGCCGGATCTTCTGGCAACTACTTTGTCTTCTTCTTCAGCCGGCCGGGTGGGCGGACCCCGACACAGCAGTCGGGCTCTTTGCAGCCGGACAAGCAGCCAGCGGTTGGACGCACACACACATTTTTTCTTTCTTGCCAATCGGGCCGTGGGCATCCGGCCATCTCACCCGGTCACTCCTTTTTTTTTCTCTAGCCAGCATGGGCAGCCGTCTTTTCCACCGGCCCCATTTTTCAGCCGTCTGTTGACTTTTCTCGAACAGCCGGCTGGGGCGTGACTCGGCGGGGCGCGAGGCCGCTGGCGGACTGCAGCCAGATGATCACGCCAGCAGTCGGCCCCGTTTCCCAGCCGACCGGACAGTATAATCAGATGGAATCTGGTTCAGGTGGTGCGTATCCAATGCGGTCCCAGGCCATGCAGTCGGCCAGACATGGTGAACCACATGCAACGTACACACGTACGTACATTCACTTTTTCTTTTTCTTTCACTCTGTTTCTTTCTTCTCTCGCTTGTGATTCCGACAGGAGCGACGAGTGGACGCGGAGGCGACGACGGCGCGCCCAGCAGGCGGGCGGAACACGGAGGCGGCCGGCTGCCCGCCCAGCCGGCGGCTGGAATCGGGCGTGGAGCGGCGAGGTGAGGCCGCGAGCAGACGCGGCAGTAGCCGACTGCATCGGCGAGCCGGGAGCGGAGCAGCCGGCCGGATCGAGACGGCGCGGTGGGGCCAGCGTGCGCACGGTAGAGAAGCATGCGGGGCGGAGCAGGCGGAGGCGACCAGACGAGGTCGAGCCGGCCCGACGCAGCCAGGCGTAGGAGCGGCCTGGAGCTGGTGACGAGAGCCGGCCGGGTCGGAGCCGGAGCCGGCACGGGCAACAGCAACCGGGCGGACCCAGCAGCCGGCCCAGAGGGAGCCGACGCGACGCAACCGGCGGCCCGATGCGGGGAGCCGCAGGGCAGAGCCGGCCGTCCGGTTGCTAGCGAAGCAGTGGAGCCGGTAGGCGGCGGAGTCGGCGTTCGGGTTGACGGGGAAGGTAGCGGAGAGGTCCAAAGCCAGCCCGGCGTGGGCCGCGTGCCGCAGCGGGAGTGGCCGGACCCGGCAAGCCGGCCACGGGCAAGCAGGGGCCAACAGCTGGCCAGGCCCGGCCGGGTGAGAGTCGCCTGGCAGGGGCAGGCAGCCCATGGGCGGGGGGCAGCAATCGGCCAGGGCCGCCGGCCGGAAGCGACGTTGGGGAGCCGGACGCGCTGGAGCCGGCCAAGATGCGCGTAGCAGTCGGTGGAGAGCGGCCAGCGCGCGCAGGAAATGCGGACACGGCCGGGGGTCGCAGCGAAGCCGACGGCGGGGGAGGCTGTGGACGGTGCCGCACGCTCGTGGTTTGGAGAGCGCGATGGGGAGAAGCACAACGTGCTGGTCGAGGACGAGCACCAGGGAGCACCAGTCCGGGCGGCGGAGTTGGAGGCCGCTTGCCCGGTTCTGCAGGAGGCAGATGGAAGCAGCTCGGCGGCGCAGGTGCGGGGCGTCCAGAGCCAGCAAGCAGGAGGTGGTCCAGCCGGACCGGGTGGTGGCCGGCTGCGCGAGGCCAGAGCGGCGTGAGGCGGCGCAGCAGGAGCTCCTTAGCAGGAGGTGCTGGAGCTGCTGAGCAGCGGAGCTGCGGCGGGTGCAGAACTGCAGCCGACGCAGTGGACGCACAAGAGGCGAGCCGTGCATAGCTAGTATCCAGCTAGCGTACGGGATGTGTACAGGTAATCTGACTATTGTCTGTCTCGTGTATGAGAATGGTATGGTTAGTATGTGTGTACTGTATGGCCAATGGTTTGACCATTGGTGACTAGCATCTAGCTAGCAAGCATAGATGATATATGGAGGAGTGAGCGTGTGTTTTGGCCGGAGCAAACCGCAATGCATAGGGAAGCAAACGCGAGCAGCGCGTGGATGGCCACGGCCGACCGAAATGAGGCCCGCGCGCGGCGCGCGCGCGGACTGACGGCCGACGTTGCGGTGGTGATGACGAAGATGGCGAAGCCGACGGTGAGGGCACGCCGTCCCGCACGGCCGCTCCGGGGGCGGGTCGAAGTCGAGCCCCCGAGCGCTACCGGAGAGACGGCGCGACGCCGCGTCGGAGGCGATGAAGAAAAAAGGGTCCCGCCCGGACAGCGAAACCAGTAGCAGCGTGGTAGCGTAGTAGTAGTACCGCCCCACGGTGGGCGCCAACTGTCGTGGTATTTCTCACGGGGGGCTTGCGAGTCGACAGATGCCACAAGGGCTTAGTGCGTGGGTAAGACTGCTGCTGATAGGACCGGGAGCGGGTATGCGAGTAGCACGCTCTAGTTTACCCAGCTTCGGAGCTCTCCGTAGAGATAATACTCCTACTGCTGCATGTCTGAGTATATATGTGGGGTGTACATCGGGCAGTACAAAGTGCTCCTGGAGCCGTATCTGAGATCAGTGCCCAAGGCATCTGATCTCATATATATGTGTAGCCTGAGTGCCTTGTGGCCGGCTAGTCTCATGGCATGCATGGCCGTGAGGGCATGTGCGTCCATGCGTGAGTGTGAGCATGTGGTGGATGGATGGATGGGTGGCATATATATATATATAGGTGAGCTAGCTTACTACCTAAGCTAGGTAGTGGCGTGGGGGACAAGTGGGCATGGGACACCATGCCCATGAGAGATGTGTATGTGACGTGCATGCCTCCTTGTCCCTGGGGCACTTTATAAAACAGTGCCCAGGGACAGATACACTGTAGAAGACGTCGCGGTATGACCGTCTTGTCGATGTCTTGTCGGTGTCAGGTCGGGCTGCAGTCGGCAGCCGGCTGGTTGGCGTAGTCGGCAGCCGGCTGGTTGGGGCAGTTGGCAGCCGGCTGGCTGGCGCAGTCGGACTGAGGGGCTTTACTAGCCCCGATGTCTTGAAATATCGTCTTGCCGTCCTTGGGGTACCCGTGGTCGATTACTCCGACACACCCCCTATGTTTCACCGACGAGGTGCTGGACCATGAATTTCCAGAAGGATTCAAGCCCGTAAACATAGAGGCATACGAGGGAACAACAGACCCTGGGGTCTGGATTGAGGACTACATCCTTCATATCCATATGGCTCGAGGAGATGATCTCCACGCCATCAAGTACCTACCCCTCAAGCTCAAAGGGCCAGCTCATCACTGGCTCAAAGGCCTACCCGAAAGCTCCATTGGAAGTTGGGAAGAGCTCGAAGACGCCTTTCGGGCAAATTTTCAAGGGACTTATGTCCGACCTTCGGATGCGGATGATTTGAGTCATATAACTCAACAGCCCGGAGAGTCAGCCCGAAAGCTTTGGAACATGTTTCTTACTTAAAAGAACCAGATTGTCGACTGTCCGGACGCCGAAGCCTTGGCAGCTTTCAAGCATAGCGTCCGTGACAAATGGCTCGCCAGACACCTCGGCCAAAATAAGCCGAGAACGATGGCCGCACTAACAAACCTCATGACCCGCTTTTGCGCGGGTGAGGACAGCTGGCTAGCCAGATGCAGCACCAGCGACCCCAGCACATCTGAAGTTAGAGATGGAAACGGGAAATCATGGCGCAACAGCAATAACAAACGCCGGAATAAAGAAGACAGCACGAAGGGCACGACAGTAAATGCCGGATTCAAAAGCTCTCGGCCAGGTCAAAAGCCGCCCCCTAAAGGCACCAGGGATGAATTGTCCAGCCTCAACAAAATTCTGGACCAAGTATGTCAGATTCATAGTACCCCTGGCAAACCTGCTAATCATACCCACAGAGAATGTTGGGTCTTCAAGAAGTCCAGCAAGCTCAACGCCGTACACAAGGGGGAGGATACACCAAGTGAAGACGAGGACGAGCCCCCCAAGCAAGACATGGGGGAACAAAAGAAATTTCCACCAGAAGTCAAAACGGTAAACGTGTTACATGTAATCAAGGGAAAAAACAACGCGGCACTCCTAGGAAAATATACCCAAGTGCCTGTCACCACGAAGTCCTGCCACTGGTCATCTTAACCGATCACTTTCGACCATCGCGATTACTCAGCATGTATCCGACACGCAGGATGGCCTGCCCTGGTATTAGACCCAGTAATTGGCGGATATCACTTCACAAGAGTCTTGACGGACGGCGGCAGTAGCCTAAACCTAATATATCAGGCTACAATCCGCGGGATGGGGTTAGACCCAACACAAATTCGCCATAGCAATACTACCTTTAAAGGAGTAATGCCAGGCCCAGGGGCTCGTTGTACGGGATCCCTCCTACTACAAGTTATATTCGGCTCCCCCGATAACTTCCGTCGTGAGCATTTAACTTTCCACATCGCTCCCTTTCAAAGTGGCTATCAAGCACTGCTCGGACACGAAGCTTTCGCTCGCTTTAATGCAATACCACACTACGCCTCCCTTACACTCAAGATGCCCGATCCACGTGGCATCATTACAGTGCACGGAAATATCAAGCAATCTCTGCGCACCGAAGAGAGTGAGGCTGCCTTGGCAGCCACACACTAAAGGCGCCCGGACAAGGGAAAGCATCCAATAGGTCGTCAAGACCTCAGATACAACTAATCAAGTCCGGCGCCGCTATTTATACGGAATAAGTGGTCACACCCCCATTTGTCAATACAAGGGGCTCAACACGCGCAGACAAGTGGCAACTTCTTATCATCTTGAAATATACATGGTTTGTTTAAAAGCTATCTTTTTGCAAGACAACTTTTTCACTTAACTTCCTCCCTTTTACAGACGATCATCGTGCCACACCCGTCCAGGATACGGCACAATGGAGACACAGGCGCAGACATGCAGCAGGGACCCGCTCCAAGGATTCTTTTTAGATTAAGACCCTGCGTAAACCTTTTTTACTGTCTCTTGTTGATACATATCCACCATTGAGAAGGATGCTGGCGTCTTGGCATGTGGCCACGCCAGAACAATGCGCGTACCTGGACACAAGGGGCTTCTTACAAAGGCCACTATTTGGGCCCGGTTTATACCACAAAGACCGAATACCTTAGGGAGTGTTCGGCGTCGCGAGTTTGGCCCTATATGCATCAGCTCCGAATCATTGTCTTTGGTCAAATGTTGGGTTTGCCCGGCTCTTGTGTTTTGGTGCCTTACGTTCCGCCTTGCCGGCTAAGGTAGCACCAGGAGAACTATTGCGATTGTGCCCTGGTTCATCCGGACGAGCACCTCAGTAGAGAAAGCCGAAAACTGACTATCATGATATAGCGTGAGACTGGTCAACCACTCGATGACCTATGGGAATGTTAGAATTCCTCTGCCTTAACGAAGGGCCGTTTTCCGGCCAGGCATGTACGCACCCCGGAATCGGGAGAGTGCGGAGCCACCAGGGGCTATCTAGTAGCCCCACTGTCAAACTCCTATGGCTAAGTGAAAGTGCTAAAGCATTATAGTCTGGTTGCCTCACTCGCTCCGCTATCACCTCCTTAATAGGACCAAGACATTGGGTTAAGTGTGAACGCGTGTTTTTACGAGCACCTCCGCATTATATGCGTGGGGGTTGAAGCCGACGACTGCAATCTTTCAGGTTATACGCATGTATACATAAACGGCCGCCCAGGAGGCATCATATTACTTTCAGGAAAAAGTATAAAAATAGCCTTATAAAAATTCATAAAAGCATTTCGCTTACAATGAGATTACATATCACTCAAACATAATATTTTTTGAGCACTGGGTCTCTATCAACCGGGCACCCCCAAGAACTTCTTCAAAGTAGTGCTCAGCAGCCTTTCGACCTATAGCCGAATCCCGCGCTGCAACATTGGTAGCATCCATCTCCGCCCAGTATGCCTTAACACGGGCAAAGGCCATCCGTGCGCCCTCTATGCACGCCGACCTCCTCATCGCATCAATGCGCGGCACCATGTCAAGGACCTGCTGCACCAAGCCGAAATAGCTGCTCGGTTTTGACCTTTCCGGCCATAGCTGATCCACAACAGACCTCATGGAGAGTCCGGCCAACCTATTTAGTTCGGCCCATTCGGCTAATTGGTCAGTCAATGAAAGTGGACGCTCGGGAGAATGGAATTGTCTCCGAAACAGCTGGTCTACTTCACGGTCCGTCTCACCCTGGAAGTACTTGGCCGCATCGGCAGCGCTCGCCACCAAATCCATATACACATCCTCCGAACTCCACAGCCGATCCAGAGGGGCATACCGTGGATCTCCAAATTTCCTCCGCAACATAAAGGATTTCCTAGCTACAATATCCCCGGCTTCCCGCAGCTCCTCCTTCTTTGCCCTCATAGCAGAGCGGAGATCCTTTTTCGTCGCAGTAGCCTTCTCAAGGTCCGATGCCTTCGCTTGGTTTTCCTTTTCAAGAACCCGGCAACGGTCGGCGGCGGCTTTTAATTCTATAGCCATCTTGGCCATCTTGTCTCGGGTCTCGCCATGCGTGGCCTTCTCGGCTTGCAACTCTTCGGCCGCCTTCACAGCAGCCGCATTACCCAACCTCGCTTGTTCCTTGGCTCGGGCAAGTTCTGCCCGTAAGGCTTCAACAGTGGCAGCTCCATCTGCAGTCAAAACATATTAAAGATATTGGCATCATGCTGCTCTTCCTATGTGACGTTTACCAGATAATGACACTTACCCTGCAGCTCGTCAAGCCTTTTGTTAACAAGCTTGATGTCAGCGTCTGCCGCATCCAACTGCCATTCTAAATGGGCAAACTCGCTAGTCCGGCTAGCCACCGGAGCTTCCATCACCTGCACATAGAGGCAGTATGGTTATTACCTAGGAATATGATCCTCTGTTCGTCATCGTTTCCGACGACAACCAGAGTCTCAGGGGCTACTATCTACACAGGGCACACCTAGCATGTGCAGGACTATCATACATTCTTTTACGTACCTCAAAGCCTATCAGTAGACTCATAAAAGCTTCATGCAATCCGCTTTCGGTGGATGATATTCTCTCCATCACCGTGTTCGTCAGCACACGGTGTTCATCTGAGATGGCCACTCGCCCCACCAACTCCCTCAGAACATCCGATCGCACACCAGACGGTGTCGGACTCTTTTGTCTGCTCTCTTCGGGAGTCGGACACTGGGAGCTTCGGGGGTCAATGGGATTATCTTCTGGCCTCACCGGACTCGGAGAGGCCCTCCGCGACGACACTTCAGGGTCGCCTGCTTCTGGAGCGGAGGAGTCTGGAGGAGGCATTTTGCTCTCCATCATCTCTGGAAGAAGATCCCCCGAAGACGAGCTCATTTGAGAGGGGAGAAGGCCCGAACTGCAAAAATATATGCGGTGGTTATTTTCTCAGAAGAAAAACATGGCATATCTGTACTATTAAAAGTATTTCGGGTCACTTACGACTCGCGGGAGAATTGATCCCCCCGCGGACTTTGTGCGGCAACGGCGCCCCCGAGGTAGGACCCTCTGTGGGAGACTTCTTCTCCCGTTTGGAAGCTTCGGCTTCCGAATCCCCGGGTGCAGTCCTTTTCCTCTTCTGGTCGCCTTCCTTCATGGAGATGCTCGCTCCCTCAGCTAGAATGGGCAGTGTCATGGAATTGTCACGGCAGATGTCCTTAGTGTCAGGACTTACTCGCGAGGCCAACGCATCTATGTGGTAGCTTGAGAGGGGTTGAGCGGGACGAGAGACGCGATGTTTTTACGCAGGTTCGTCCCCTCACGGTGGAGGTAAAAGCCTACATCCTGCTTCATTGATATTGATGATGATCACCGTTACAAGGGTGCTCATCTCGAGAACTATTGAGTTGTCTGTCTAAACCTAACTTGTCAAAACCTGTGGAACTTGTGAATCTTGTCCCCTTTTGGGAGCCCTGCCCCTCCTTATATATGTT
Source organism: Triticum urartu (assembly GCF_003073215.2). Lineage (NCBI taxonomy): Eukaryota > Viridiplantae > Streptophyta > Magnoliopsida > Poales > Poaceae > Triticum > Triticum urartu. The sequence goes on along the minus strand of NC_053028.1, from coordinate 167,757,803 downwards.
GGAGGGGCGGTTACATGTAGAGTCCTATTAGGATTAGGACTAGTCTATCTCTAATACAAACCGGATACAAGTCCAGGTCTTAGCTCCTTGTAAGATAAATGTTCCTCATGCCTTTCCTCTTAAACCGGCCCACCATTAACATAAACCGGCATGCTGGGCCTTGGGCCTTGTCATCCATCTGGAACGCGCGCCGGGTCACCAATGAGTCTTCAGGCTCGTGAATCGTCATACCAGTGAACCGCCAGACACGTAAACCGCCAGACACGTAAACCGCCCATCCTCTGGCGATTTACCAATGAAATGCCTAGTCCGACCGGGTTATACTTTCGTCCGGTTTACGCCGCGGGGTATATCCCCGACATTAGCCCCCAAGTTTAGCTTGGATTTATCCATGGTAAACTTATACTGCAAAATAAACACAAGAAGAAAGTTGTGCTCCGGGTTAAGAATTCTTGTAAACCAGCATCTGATGATCCTTAAGTCCTTGTCATTTCCTCCTTCTAGAAAATCCGGGTTAACAAGCCAGCTTCATACTCAATTTGCTGACATTGGTTTGTCATAGATAAATATTGTGAAGAATAACTCCTTTGACTTCAGCTCCCAATGCTTAACAAAAATATTGGCCTTTGAAATACTCATTTGATCTTCGGCCGGTTTAAGAATGTAGAACTTGCCTGTTTGAGAATGTAGAACTGTGCTAGTTTAAGACTTAAACTCGCCGGTTTATCATTGCCGGTTTACAAATATTGATGGCACCAGGTCATAATTGTAGTTAGCATGAAGCTTGAAAATATACGTCTTATATGCCTATCACTTGTAGCCCCCAAGTCTTAAGAAGGTAGCATAGCAACAACTTAAGACTTGCTTCAATATGAATATCACAATCTTGAAGAAATCCAGGTTATTCATCTCAATCACTAGTCAGAATTGAGTATTCCACATATGTAGCCCCCAAGTGCCGGGTTGTCATGCTTGCAGCAACCTGGGACTTGTAATTTCTTGATGCTCATAGAAACTTCAACCAGTGTAGCCCCCAAGGGCCGGGTCATTATACAATAATGAGCAGGGACTTTGTAAATATAATCTTGTAAACTTTGAACAGCAACGTGTAGCCCCCAAGGGCCGGCTCAGTAAGATAATATTGAGTTGGGACTTTGATATATTCTTTAATGAAAATAACATCATATGATGTAACCCCCATCATGGGGTTTGAATTCACGTCCACAAGGTTAAGAGCCTTGTGCTTTACCAACTAAGAAGTGGACCCTTCAATGTAATGGATAAAAAGCTTTGTACCTTAAATTGTTGACAGAGGCAATTGGTAGCCCCCAAGGGCCGGCTCATTACAATGTGATGAGTCGGGTCTTCAATAAGGTGAACAAAAAATGACTTTGCATTAGCCCCCAAGTGTCATGGTGCATGCTTGCAGCGACATGAGACTTGTGTATTTGATGTAATTTCAATTTGAATAATGTAGCCCCCAAGTGCCGGGTTGTAAGCCTGCAGCGACTCGGGACTATTCCTTCCATTGTAGAATAAATCATATCCTTTGATAAAATAATAGCCATTGCGCTAAAGCGACTTTGAAAACTCAATAATACCGGTTATTAATAACCATAAAAATCCAGCCATGTTGGCTATTCAAGATAATATAATCCGGTGAAAACCTTATTCATTCAATATCATAATGAAAATTCAGCCAAGTTTGGCTATTTGAATAATATAACCCAATGATTTATAAGCGCATGATTCCAATGGCGCAATCCAAATATATATATATATATATACTGGCGACTTATAGTCCAAAGCCAGGCCGGTTTAACAAACCTGTTTCTGCATACAACAAGTTTAAAGTGTCCTGGCGGTTTACCGCCGGACGGGTCATAATGCCCAACATATAACCCGGGTTTATAACCAAGGCTGCACTTAAGAATAATCAAATATGAAATATATCATACCTGTGACATTGAATCACATTGTTGGTTTTACCAACTTTTTGTAGTAAAGGTGATAACCCCAATTTTGAGTACTGATGACTCCTTCCATATTGTGCCGGTTTAGGATAAAACGTACTGGGTTGTGATAAACACCGGATTATCCATAATCGATGCTGGCGACTTGTAGTCGAAACCAGGCAAGGTTAAATAATCTCCGGATTGTAACTTGTACTGACAACTTATAGTTGACAGCCTAACCGGGTTGAGAAAACTCTGGTTTATAATTGAGTTTGTACTAACAACTGATAGTTGAAAGCTTGTGCCGGGTTAAGAAACACCGGACTGATGACTTATAGTCTGGCCGGGTCAATAGACACCGGTTCAACATAAAATTTATCAAAAGAGAAAAATCTTGACAAAGGCAAATAAAACCGTGTAGTCGAGGCTTTTCAAGGGCTGCCAGGCCCAAATTCGAGGCTTTTCATGGGCTTCCAGGCCGCTAAGTTAAACCATTTGACAAAACCTTTTAAGATGGCCCTCCAACTAACCAATCATCGTTTAACTTTGACAAGTTCAGGGTCTCAATGAGAGTAACTGTCAAACGTTCGATGGGTCGTGCCAGGATTACCTGGATAGGAGTGGCAGGTTAACCCGGGGTTTTAGGTGAATACACCAGGCTTCCAAGCCGTGGGTCGATACCCAGCTACATGGGTCCTTTCAAACTCTTTGGTATTTGACGCAAAGAGCCCCCAAGTAACTTTGTGAGGCGTGCTCAATGGGTGCCTATGTTTGAGTTGTGCGTAGCAACAAGACTCTCTTTGGCCCCTTGGGTGTGAAGCTCCCAAGCTTTGTTGTGGCGTGATAGACACATCAAGAGGGTAGTAACGCTATGTTCTCTTTGGTGAATACACCTATGTTTGAACAGGAAGCCCCCAAGTTTTGTTGTGGCGTGATAGCCGCATCAAGAGGGTAGTAACGCTATGTTCTCTTTGGTGAATACACCTATGTTTGAACAGGAAGCCCCCAAGTTTTGTTGTGGCGTGATAGCCGCATCAAGAGGGTAGTAACGCTATGTTCTCTTTGGTGAATACACCTATGTTTGAACAGGAAGCCCCCAAGTTTTGTTGTGGCGTGATAGCCGCATCAAGAGGGTAGTAACGCTATGTTCTCTTTGGTGAATACACCTATGTTTGAACAGGAAGCCCCCAAGTTTTGTTGTGGCGTGATAGCCGCATCAAGAGGGTAGTAACGCTATGTTCTCTTTGGTGAATACACCTATGTTTGAACAGGAAGCCCCCAAGTAATCATATGAAGATGAACCCATAAGGAAGGAAACCCATGTTTGAACCGCGCGTCCGGGCAGCAGGTCCTCTTGGGCAACCTTTAACTTTTTGCAAGAGATAAATTCTTGTTGAACCGGAAATTCCTAAACCGGATATTGAGAGCTTCAAAGCTTTGTGGGAGACATCTTTCCCTTGAACCGGATTTTAAACCAGCATTCTTTATTTTGAACCGACAATTTTTCTGACGGCCTTTCAATTTTCATCAATATGGCGGTATCCTTCGGAACCGGGTTATCATTCCCCCCAATGACCCGGAGTTCCCGAGTCATGTCATTGTAGCCCCCGAGTCTCAAGGCGACTTGAGGAGTTGGCTTGAGATTCTTCATAATTAACTGTGATATAGACCGGTTTGAATCCTGCATGGGACAACTTGCAAACCAGAGTAATTGCTCTTTTAAAGAAAACAATATATAATGTATAAAAATATGCTGGATGGATTTCACCTGATGCGTCAGGTCCGTAATTATCACCGCGGAGTTGATGATCACCGTGGTGAAACTGAAAACAATCACGGCCGAGTCGGCCATGGGTGCTGACAGATTTTTCGGCCACGGCATTTTAAATCGGTGTGGATGGGAGAATCGGCTGCGGCATCGTAAACCGGTGCGGTCGCGAGAGACGGCCACGAGCTGTAAGCCAGTGCGGTTGTTTGTTGAATAACGACGACCACCTGGGCCAAAAGATGTTGGCATGCCTTCATCTTCGCGGTATAATATCACCTTTTGTCGCCCTGCATAAACAATATTGCAGACCAAGGTAAAGATAAACTTGTTTTTTGACAAAAACAACATGTGCTAATAAATCAAATTTGGATGGATATCACCTGATTCGCCTAGACAATAGATGAGTCGGCCGTGGCATTGTAAGCCGGTGCGGACGCGTGAACCGGTGCCGACGCGTGAACCATCATGAGGGCAGATGGACGAGTCATCCATGGCATGGTAAAGCGGCGCGGATGGCGAGTCAAACGTGATGTTTGTTTAACCGGTGTAGACGCACAAATCGGCCGCAGGTGCAGACGGATGTAATCCAAACATCGGGGCGGCAACTTGCACGTGTATCCGTTGAGCATCATAGCATGGACAAACACCAGTGCAAAAATGATGTTGACGCGCCCCCTTAGGCGACACCTTTTTGTAATGATCCTGCGAAAATATTACAAGACCAAGTAATTGTTCCCTGATGAAAAATAATATGTGTTAATAAAATAGAGTCAGATGGATATGACCTGATTTCTTCGGAGGACCGATGGTCTGTATATACAGCGTCCATGATTTATTTTTTCAACACATGTGTTGTTCACCCTGACCTTTCTTCAAACCAGTCTCCCTTATCCCTTTGCAGGAGCAACGACCGGTGGAGGTGACGTAAGGCGGCCGTCGGTAGCAGCGCGAGGCCGAGGCAAGCAGTGACGACAGTTTGAACCGGTGGAGGCAAGCTGTAGCAGCGACTTGATGCAGAGGGCCGCAGCCAGTGACGCTAGATCGTAAGGGCACGTCGCCGGCAGGTACACAGCAGAGGCGAAGACAACAGTAGCAGTTTAAAACGCTGGAGGCTGTCCGTCGGCGTGGGAGTGCCAGATGCGGACGCGACGACGCTAAAGGCCGGCTGTCAACGCAGAGGTGCTGGATGTGGACGCGACGATGCTGGATGTCGTCCGTGGACGTGGCATCTCCATCTTCAAGTTTTTTGGCCACTGTGTAGACAGAGGAAGCTTGGAGATAAGGCGACTCAGGTCGGGGAGCGTCGGTGGCTCTGCAGACCCGTGGTAGTAGATTGAGGCCGGCGGAGGCGGTTTTCAGTCTAAATCGCCATACGCACGCACGCAGAGGCGAGCCGAATGATTGTGCACACACACGCATGCAGGGTAGCAGCAGAGGCGAACCGGACGGCCGTGCCCTGGAGATTAGACATGTTTACTTGCCAGTCCGATCCGGTGTGGTAATCCTTTGCCTAATGACGTACGCTCACGTGAAGCCGCTTTAACAAATATTATTTCTTCTTTGGATAGTTTGCTTCCTCCAAATCTGAGTTTTAACATGAATAGTACTCAAGTACTTGATGGATACCTTACGTGAATATCAACAACGAAGTAGTATTGCCTTCAAGCGAATAGTAGCATGACCGAAGTAGTACTTCGAACAATAGCAGCAGACTTTTAGCGGATCAATTTTCGAAACTGCCTCGGGACTTGATCATTGCCTCCTCACGTGTTTGCTGATACGGATTGACTTGACCCGGCGTCTGGTAGCTATAGGAAATTTTTTATCGGTCTCAGCGATACGCGCCTGTAACAGCCAGAATTAAAATCCTACTCGGATTCAACGGATCGCACACGAACATTGAATTTGCCGGCTCTACCGAAGATCATCTCACGACGGATTACCCTAGACGCTTTCCATGCCGGCGCTTTTTCTTATCTAACATATCGCGAGCTTCTTGATGTTGACGGATCGTGTTGCGTTGCCGGCGACGCACAAAACATCAAACCCTAATTATTTTCATCTCAATCTAGTAAACTTGCACTTGATGCAGATCCTTCCAAACCGGCTCATCTTCATCCGGTAAATTGCAAACTTCTCGAGCCCTGAAAGAAATCCCTTCAAGAACTCAACACCACCGTGCGCAGGCCCCACGGTGGGCGCCAACTGTCGTGGAATTGTCACGGCAGATGTCCTTAGTGTCAGGACTTACTCGCGAGGCAAACGCATCTATGTGGTAGCTTGAGAGGGGTTGAGCGGGACGAGAGACGCGATGTTTTTACCCAGGTTCGGCCCCTCACGATGGAGGTAAAAGCCTACATCCTGCTTCATTGATATTGATGGTGATGATCACCGTTACAAGGGTGCTCATCTCGAGAGCTATTGAGTTGTCTGTCTAAACCTAACTTGTCAAAACCTGTGGAACTTGTGAATCTTGTCCCCTTTTGGGGAGCCCTGCCCCTCCTTATATATGTTGGAGGGGCGGGTTACATGTAGAGTCCTATTAGGATTAGGACTAGTCTATCTCTAATACAAACCGGATACAAGTCCAGGTCTTAGCTCCTTGTAAGATAAATGTTCCTCATGCCTTTCCTCTTAAACCGGCCCACCATTAACATAAACCGGCATGCTGGGCCTTGGGCCTTGTCATCCATCTGGAACACGCGCCAGGTCACCAATGAGTCTTCAGGCTCGTGAATCGTCATACCAGTGAACCGCCAGACACGTAAACTGCCAGACACGTAAACCGCCCATCCTCTGGCGGTTTACCAATGAAACGCCTAGTCCGGCCGGGTTATACTTTCGTCCGGTTTACGCCGCGGGGTATATCCCCGACAGGCAGCGTTGGCGGCCCGCGTCCGCCCGCATTATCCTCCACAGTGTCTTCCTTCAAGGGCTCCGGGAAAGGTGCGGTCTGGAGAATCTTTTCCAATACCGGATTTTCCAAACCCTCAGGGAGGGGGGTCGAACACCGAATCAACTTCGCCTTTGTTAGCCAGTCCTGGTCAAAAAGCGAACTTTCAGAAATAACTTCGTAACAAAGAGAGGTAGTATGTTCGGCCAGAAGATGCCTTACCTGTTCAGCGGCGTGGTTACTACTCAGGCCCATGTCCTCGGTGATTTCCGGACACTCCACTTGAGGTCCGAAGAATGACTTGTACATCTCCTCGTGCGTCAGGCCGAGGAAATTTTGAATGGCACGCGGTCCCTAGAGATTGAACTCCCACAGGCGAAGAGGCCGGCGTTTGCAAGGCTGGACTTGACGAACCAGCATAACCTGTATTACCGCAACCAAACTGAAATCTCCATTGAAGAGATCTCGAATGCGGCTTTGCAGTATAGGCACGTCCTTGGCTGGCGCCCAGCTCAGACCTCTGCTGATCCATGACATCAGCTGTGGTGGGGGGCCCGAGCGGAAAACAGGAGGGGCCGCCCACTTGGCACTTCTAGGAGCCGTGATGTAGAACCACTCTTGTTGCCACAATTCAGACACCTCTGGGATGGAACCTTTGGGCCACGGAGCTCCCATCATCTTGCGTATTGAGGCACCTCCACACGCTGCATGTTGCCCCTCGATCATCTTCAGCTTCACTTCAAAGGTCTTGAGCCATAGGCCAAAGTGAGGGGTAACTCGGAGGAAGGCCTCGCACACGACAATAAATGGCATGATATGAAGAAAGGAGTCCGGAGCTAGATCATGAAAGTCTAGCCCATAGTAAAACATCAAACCCCTTATGAAAGGATCCAGAGCAAGGCCTAGACCTCGGAGTAAGTGGGAGACGAACACGACGTTTTCGTTAGGTTCGGGGGTCGGGACGGCCTACCCTCGGGGAGGCAGCCGATGCAAAATCTCGGCGGTCAGATATCTGGCCTCCCTCAACTTTTTGATGTCTTCTTCCGTGACGGAGGAAGGCACCCATCGGCCTTGAAGGCTAGATCCGGACATGACTGAAGGTTCGGAGCACCTGACCTGAACTTCGGGCGTTTGAGCTTGAGGTGGGGGAAGGATTTGATTGAGCATGGGGGGGGGGAAATGAAGGCCTTGTCCCCTTTATAAAGAGGGTGAATATCAAGCGTCCTCTCCGTGTCCATTTGGACTTGCCTATAATCTAGGAGTCCTAAAAGCGGTTGGGTTACCCACGCCCGTATTGATGAGAATCCCGGAATAAGGGGACACGATCTCTGCTTTAACAAGACGTGCCAAGGAAACCGCCTCGCATGACGCGCTGAGGTGGGATAATAAAACGACTCGGATAAAGGCTTGGTCGTGGTGTGACACGCTACGGAATACGTCAACAGATTAGATTTGTGTAAATATTATTCTCTCTATGGCAATATGTGGAAACTTATTTTGCAGAGCCAGACACTATCTTTGTGTTCAAAATCTTCTATGAAGTACTTGGAGGAGGAACCCGCCTTGCAATGCCGAAGACAATCTGCGCACCGGACTCGTCGTCATTGAAGCCTGGTTCAGGGGCTACTGAGGGAGTCCTGGATTAGGGGGTGTTCGGATAGCCAGACTATACCTTCAGCCAGACTCCTGGACTATGAAGATACAAGATTAAAGATTCCGTCCCGTGTCCGGAGGGGACTTTCCTTGGCGTGGAAGGCAAGCTTGGCGATACGGATATGAAGATCTCCTACCATTGTAACCGACTTTGTGTAACCCTAACTCTCTCCGGTGTCTATATAAACCGGAGGGTTTTAGTCCGTAGGACAACATACACATCAACAATCATACCATAGGCTAGCTTCTAGGGTTTAGCCTCTCCGATCTCATGGTAGATCTACTCTTGTACTACCCATATCATCAATATTAATCAAGCAGGACGTAGGGTTTTACCTCCATCGAGAGGGCCCGAACCTGGGTAAAACTTCGTGTCCCTTGCCTCCTGTTACCATCCGGCCTAGACGCACAGTTCGGGACCCCCTACCCGAGATCCGCCGGTTTTGACACCGACAGTCTCTAATATTTTCTCCTTTTCCAGACCAGAATTCCAACTGCCGGCATTCTCCCTCCTTATGTAAACCTTGTAAATAAGAGAGAATAGCCATAAGTATTGTGACATAAAGTGAAAGAACAGTCCATAATGCGATAAATATCGATATAGAAGCATGATGCAAATGGACGTATCAACTCCCCCAATATTAGACCTCGCTTGTCCTCTAGCGAAAAGCCGATAACAATAAATATGTCCTCATGTTTAGAGGTAGAGGCGTCGATAAAAATAAAATACGGACATGAAGGCATCATGATTATTCTCATAACAACAACATATATAGATTTTGTCATATGATTACTTATGTTCAAGTGATGATCTATTCACAATGCAAGAGTATAAATCATAAACCTTATTGGGCTCCGACAAACTATAATCTTAGTCATTGAAGCAATTGCAATTTATCATAACATCGGAAAGAGTCTATGTCAGAGCTAAAAAGCAAGTCCACATACTCAAATATCATTTAGTCCTCCATAATTGCTAGCACTCACGCGATACTTGTGGTTACAGAGTTTTAATCGGACACAAAGAAAGATAGGAGCTTGCAGTTTTTCCCCACAACCTTTTACCTCAAGGGTAATGTCAACAATAATGGTTCATGCTCCTCTACATCCAATTAGATATATATATATATATATATCATGTTCTTTCCAACATGCTGAGCTTGCCAAAGGATAAAATGAAAAAGAAAAGGTGAAGATCACCATGACTCTTGCATAAGGTAGAAGATAATAATAAAGGATAGGCCCTTCGCAGAGGGAAGCAGAGGTTGCCATGTGCTTTTATGGTTGGATATATAAAATCTCAATGCGAAAGAACGTCACTTTATATTGCCCCTTGTGATATGAACCTTTATTATGCAGTCTGTCGCTTTTATTACTTCCACATCACAAGATCGTATAAAGCTTATTTCTCCCACACCAATCAATCATACATATTTATAGCAATTTTTATTGCTTTGCACCGATGACAACTTACTTGAAGGATCTTACTCAATCCATAGGTAGATATGGTGGACTCTCATGGCAAAACTGGTTTAAGGAGATTTGGAAGCACAAGTAGTATTTCTACTTGGTGCTGAGAATTTGGCTAGCATGAGGGGGAAAGGCAAGCTCAACAAGTTAGAGGATCCATGACAACATACTTTATCTCAGATATAAGAAATACATAACTCATTACGTTGTCTTCCTTGTCCAACATCAACTCTTTAGCATGTCATATTTTAATGAGTGCTCCCAATCATAAAAGATGTCAATGATAATATATCTATATGTGAAAACCTCTCTTTCCTTATTACTTCCTATTAATTGCAACAATGACCAAAGCTATGTCTGCCAACTCCCAACAACTTTTAATCATCATACTCTTTCTATGTGAAGTCATTACTCTCAATAAGATCAATATGAACTTTTTGTTTCTTTTTATTCTTTTTCTCTTTTCTTTTATTCACCCAAGATCATGGCAAAATAATCAAGCCCTTGACTCACCACTAATCTTTATTATATATAGCTCACGGACTCAATTACATAGAGAGATCATAAAGCAAAACTCAAAACTAGATCATGCGATAAACTTTATTCTACTAGATCAAGATACTACTAATAGGATCGAACTAAGAAAAACGGTAAAGATATGAGTTGTGATTGTGATACGATACCGGGGCACCTCCCCCAAGCTTGGCAGTTGCCAAGGGGAGTGCCCATACCAATGTGATTATGTCTCCTTGGTCGGTGAAGAAGGTGGAGGTGACGGATAATCGCACATCGAGCGTAAGAGGTCCTCCAGCTTGCGAATAATGCCTTTGAGTGCGACAATATGCTCCTTCAACAAAATATTTTCTTGTGTGAGATACCTGTTTTGAACACGAGCTAACTCAATCATCTTGAAAGCTTCGATCTTAGTTGGGGTAAGAAGGTTATGATCAATTTGAAGGGTGTCTTTTGCTGCTGGAGCTTGATCCTCCGGGGCCTTCTTGATCCTTTAATCCTTGTTGACCCTCGTGGGTTCTTCCCTCTTCAGATCTATCTTCATTAGCCAAGCATCGTTGTCACCATTGTTGGAGGAGGGAGACGACATGATGCCTAGCCTGGAAAACCCTGACAGAAAACAGCTTGAAACAAGAATAGAGGAGGTTTGTGTGATACGGGAGTCAAAACCTTCGGGAGAATATATAATGAATTTTTACCGACCAAAATACGTAACGTGCAAGAAAACGGAGTTCGAAAGGCACACGAGGTGCTCACGAGGTAGGGGGCGCGCCCAGGGGGTAGGGCGCGCCCACCACCCTCGTGGGGCCCTCATGTCCTTCCCGGACTGCTACTTATTTTTCTATTTTTCTAAATATTCCAAAATGGAGAAATATTGCCTTAAAAATTGTTTTGGAGTCGGTTTACTTACCGTACCACATACCTATTCCTTTTCGGAGTCTGAAACGCTCTGGAAAGTGTCTCTTATGTATTCCTCCGGGGTTACGGTTTCAATAATATTGGTTTCAACATTTATGGGATTACCTGAGATATAATGTTTGATTCTTTGACCGTTTACCACCTTCGGGTTTGTGCCTTCGAAATTGTTGATTTTTATGGCACCGGAACAATAGATCTCTTCGATAACATAGGGGCCTTCCCATTTAGAGAGAAGTTTTCCTGTAAAAAATCTTAAACGAGAGTTGTATAGCAATACATAATCACCTACATTAAACTCGCGCTTTTGTATCCTTTTGTCATGCCATCTTTTAACTTTTTCTTTAAACAACTTGGCATTTTCATAAGCTTGGGTTCTCCATTCATCAAGTGAGCTAATATCAAATAACCTCTTTTCACCGGCAATTTTAAAATCATAGTTGAGCTCTTTAATAGCCCAATATGCCTTATGTTCTAGTTCGAGAGGTAAGTGACATGCTTTTCCATAAACCATTTTATATGGAGACATACCCATAGGATTTTTATATGTAGTTCTATAAGCCCATAATGCATCATCAAGTTTCTTGGACCAATTCTTTCTAGACCTATTAACAGTCTTTTGCAAAATTAATTTGAGCTCTCTATTGCTCAACTCTACTTGACCACTAGACTGTGGGTGATAAGGAGATGCAATTCTATGATTAACATGATATTTAGCAAGCATTTTACGGAAAGCATCATGAATAAAGTGTGAACCACCATCAGTCATTAAATATCTACGGACTCCAAACCTCGGGAAAATAACTTCCTTAAGCATTTTAATAGAAGTGTTATGATCAGCACTACTAGTTGGAATAGCTTCTACCCACTTAGTAACGTAATCAATAGCAACTAGAATATGTGTGTGTCCATTAGAGGCAGGAAAAGGTCCCATATAATCAAAGCCCCAAACATCAAACGGTTCAATAACAAGTGAATAATTCATAGGCATTTCTTGACGTCTACTAATATTACCAATTCTTTGACATTCATCACAAGACAAGACAAACTTGCGGGCATCCTTGAAGAGAGTAGGCCAATAAAATCCAGATTGCAATACCTTATGTGCAGTTCTATCTCCAGCGTGGTGTCCTCCATAAGACTCGGAATGACACTTGCGTAGGATCTGTTCCTGTTCATGCTCAGGTACACAACGTCTAATAACACCATCTACTCCTTCTTTATAAAGATGTGGGTCATCCCAAAAGTAATGTCTTAAATCATAGAAAAACTTTTTCTTTTGCTGGTATGTGAAGCTAGGTGGTATAAACTTAGCAACAATATAATTAGCATAATCAGCATACCATGGAGTACTACGAGAAGTACTTATAACATTTAATTGTTCATCAGGAAAGCTATCATTAATAGGTAGTGGGTCATCAAGAATATTTTTGAACCTAGACAAGTTGTCTGCAACGGGGTTCTCAGCTCCCTTTCTATCAACAATATGCAAATCAAATTCTTGTAGCCAGAGAACCCATCTAATAAGTCTAGGTTTAGCATCTTTATTTTCCATAAGGTATTTAATAGCAGCATGATCAGTTTGAATAGTTACTTTAGAATCAACAATATAAGATCTGAACTTATCACAAGCAAATACAACTGCTAAAAGCTCTTTTCCAGTAGTAGCATAATTTCTTTGAGCATTGTCTAGGGTCTTACTAGCATAATGAATAACATTTAATTTCTTATCAACTCTTTGCCCTAGAACAGCACCTATAGCATAATCACTAGCATAACACATAATTTCAAAGGGTAGGTTCCAATCAGGTGGTTGAACAACAGGTGCAGTGACTAATGCTTTCTTAAATATTTCAAATGCTTCTACACAATCATGATCAAAGAAAAATGGTATATCTTCTTGCAATAAATTAGTTAGAGGACGAGAAATTTTTGAGAAGTCCTTAATGAACCTCCTATGAAATCCGGCGTGACCAAGGAAACTTCTTATACCTTTGATGTCCTTGGGACATGGCATCTTTTCAATAGCATCAACCTAGGCTTTATCAACTTCAATACCTCTTTCAGAAACTTTATGCCCCAAGACAGTACCTTCATTAACCATAAAGTGGCACTTTTCCCAATTCAAGACAAGATTAGTTTCTTCACATCTCTACAAAACTCAATCAAGATTGCTCGAGCAATCATCAAAAGAGGAACCATAGACGGAAAATTCGTCCATGAAAACCTCACAAATCTTTTCACAAAAGTTAGAGAATATAGCTATCATGCATCTTTGAAAGGTAGCAGGTGCATTACATAAACCAAAAGGCATACGTATATAAGCAAAAGTACCAAAAGGGCATGTAAAAGTAGTCTTTGATTGATCTCTAGCCGACACAGGTATTTGAGAGAAACTAGAATAACCATCTAGAAAGCAATAGTGTGTATGTTTGCATAATCTTTCTAGCATTTGATCAATAAAAGGTAAGGGGTAATGATCTTTCTTAGTAGCTTTATTTAATTTGTGGAAACCAATTACCATCCTATAACCTGTAATAATTCTTTGTGGAATAAATTCATCTTTATCATTAGGAACAACAGTAATACCTCCCTTCTTAGGGAAACAATGGACATGACTTACCCACTCACTATCAGCAACGGGATAGATTATACCTGCCTCCAGAAGCTTTAGTATTTATTTTCTCACCACTTCTTTCATTTTAGGATTCAGACATCGTTGAGGATCACGAACTAGTTTGGCATCTGCTTCCAAATTTATTTTATGTTGAAATAGAGTGGGACTAATGCCCTTAAGATCATCAAGAGTATATCCAATAGCAGCACGATGCTTCTTCAGAGTTTTCAATAATCTTTCTTCTTCATGCTCTGAAAGGTTAGCACTAATAATAACATGATATATCTTTTTCATCAAGATAAGCATATTTAAGATTATCAGGCAAAGGTTTAAGCTCAAACACGGGATCATCCTTGGGTGGAGTAGGATCCTAAGATTTCAACAGGCAAGTTGTGATGCAGAATAGGTTCCTGTTTAAAGAATACTTCATCTATTTCCCTTCTTTCATTCATGAACATATCATTTTCATGGTCTAGCAAATAGTGTTCTAAAGAATCACTAGGAGGTACGGCAATAGAAGCAAGTCCAATAATTTCATCCTTACTAGGAAATTCTTCCTCATGATGCTGTTTACTAAATTTAGAGAAATTAAACTCATGAACCATATCATCCAAGCCAACAGTAACAACATTCTTAGTGCAGTCTATGGTAGCATTGACAGTATGTAAGAAGGGTCTACCAAATATAATGGGACAAAAGCTATCTTGTGGGGAAGTAAGAACAAGAAAATCAGCAGGATATTTAGTTTTCCCACACAAGACTTCAACATCTCTAACAATTCCAATTGGTGAAATAGTATCTCTATTGGCAATTTTAATAGTAACATCAATATCTTCTAACTCAGCAGGTGCAATTTCATTCTTAATTTCTTCGTATAAAGTATGCGGTATAACACTAGCACTTGCACCCATATCACATAAGCCATGATAACAATGATCTCCTATTTTAACAGAAATAACAGGCACGCCTACCACATGTCTATGTTTATCTTTATCACAAAGTTTAGCAATTCTAGCAGTTTCACCTTCGAACTGAATAACATGCCCATCAATATTATCAGACAAGAGATCTTTAACAATAGAAATATTAGGTTCTACTTTAACTTGCTCAGGAGGTGTATAAGTTCTAATATTTCTTTTACGAACAACAGTTGAAGCTTTAGCATGATCCTTTATTCTAACAGGGAAAGGTGGTTTCTCAATATAAGAAGTAGGAACAATAGGATCATTATAAGTGACAGTCTTTTCTTCAACTTTAATAGGTGCAGCTACTTTTACTTCTATGGGAGGATGATATTTAAACCACTTCTCCTTAGGGATATCAACATAAGTAGCAAAGGATTCATAGAAAGAAGCTACTATCTCAGAGTCAAGTCCATATTTAGTGCTAAACTTACGGAAAATATCGGTATCCATAAAAGATTTAACACAATCAAACTTAGGTGTCATACCTGACTCCTTACCTTCGTTGAGGTCCCAATCTTTAGAGTTGCATTTAATTCTATCCAATAAATTCCATCTGAATTCAATAGTCTTCATCATAAAAGAGCCAGCACAAGAAGTATCGAGCATGGTGCGATTGTTTTCACAAAGCCGAGCATAAAAACTTTGCATAATTATTTCTCTTGAGATCTCATGATTGGGGCATGAATATAACATTGATTTAAGCCTCCCCCAAGCTTGAGCGATGCTTTCTCCTTCGCGAGGCCAGAAATTATATATATAATTGTGATCACGATGAACAAGATGCATAGGGTAATACTTTTGATGAAATTCCAGCTTCAATCTTTTATAGTCCCATGATCTCATATCATCACATAGCCTATACCATATCAATGCGTCTCCCTTCAAAGATAAAGGGAAGACCTTCTTCTTAGCAACATCATCGGGTATACCTGCGAGCTTAAATAATCCACAAACTTCATCCACATATATTAAGTGCTCATCAGGATGCTTTGTTCCATCTCCTGTAAAAGGATTAGCTAGCAGTTTTTCTATCATACCCGAAGGATACTCATAAGGAATTTCATTTTCAATAGGTTCAGTTGGTTGAGGAGCAACTCTTTGCTCTACTGGTCGGGGTGAAGATACCCAGAACAAGCCCCTCAGAGAATTACTTTCCATAGTAACAAGTGACAGTAAATTTCAGCACACTATATAAATTTTTCCTTACCAAATTCCACCTACAAAAGGCGCTACACTCCCCGGCAACGGTGCCAGAAAAGAGTCTTGATGACTCACAAGTATAGGGGATCTATCGTAGTCCTTTCGATAAGTAAGAGTGTCGAACCCAACGAGGAGCAGAAGGAAATGATAAGCGGTTTTCAGCAAGGTATTCTCTGCAAGTACTGAAATAAGAGGTAACAGATAGTTTTGTGATAAGATAAGTTGTAACGAGCAACAAGTAACAAAAGTAAATAAAGTGCAGCAAGGTGGCCAAATCCTTTTGTAGCAAAGGAAAAGCCGGAACAAACTCTTATAATAGGAAAAGCGCTCCCGAGGACACATGGGAATATCGTCAAGCTAGTTTTCATCACGTTCATATGATTCGCGTTCGATACTTTGATAATTTGATATGTGGGTGGACCGGTGCTTGGGTGATGTTCTTACTTGAACAAGCATCCCACTTATGATTAACCTCTATTGCAAGCATCCGCAACTACAACAAAAGTATTAAGGTAAACCTAACCATAGCATGAAACATATGGATCCAAATCAGCCCCTTACGAAGCAATGCATAAACTAGGGTTTAAGCTTCTGTCACTCTAGCAACCCATCATCTACTTATTACTTCCCAATGCCTTCCTCTAGGACCAAATAATGGTGAAGTGTTATATAGTCGACATTCACATAACACCACTAGAGGCTAGACAACATACATCTTCTCAAAATATCAAACGAATACCAAATTCACATGACTACTCATAGCAAGACTTCTCCCTTGTCGTCAGGAATGAACGTAATTACTCACAAAGCATATTCATGTTCATAATCAGAGGGGTAATATTATGCATATAGGATCTGAACATATGATCTTCCACCAATTAAACCAACTAGCATCAACTACAAGGAGTAATCAACACTACTAGCAACCTACTAGCACCTATCCCGGACTTTGAGACAAGAATTGGATACAAGAGATGAACTAGGGTTTGGATATGCGATGGTGCTGGTGAAGATGTTGATGGAGATTGCCCTCTCCCGATGAGAGGAGCGTTGGTGATGACGATGGTGATGATTTCCCCCTTCTGGAGGGAAGTTTCCCCGACAGAACAGCTCTGCCGGAGCTCTAGATTGGATCCGCCAAGGTTCCGCCTCGTGGCGGCGGAGTCTCATCCCGAAAAGTTCCTACTTATTTTTTTCTCATCGAAAGACCTCATATAGGGGAAGATGGGCGTCGGAGAGCCACCAGGGGGCCCACGAGGTAGGGGCGCGCCCTAGGGGGGCGGGGCGCCCCCCACCCTCGTGAGCAGGGTGTGGCCCCCTGGCCTTCATCTTTGGCTTGGATTTTTCTTTATTTCTTTTAAGACGTTCCGTGGAGTTTCAAGACTTTTGGAGTTGCGCAGAATAGGTCTCTAATATTTGCTCCTTTTCAAGACAAGAATTCCAGCTGCCGGCATTCTCCCTCCTTATGTAAACCTTGTAAAATAAGAGAGAATAGCCATAAGTATTGTGACATAAAGTGAAATAATAGTCCATAATGCGATAAATATCGATATAAAAGCATGATGCAAAATGGACGTATCAATAGATCATACATATTTAGAGAGCAATTTTTATTTCATGCACCAATGACAACTTGCTTGAAGGATCTTACTCAATCCATAGGTAGGTATGGTGGACTCTCATTGCCATACTGTTTAAGGGATGTTTGGAAGCACAAGTAGTATCTCTACTTGGTGCAAAGAATTTGTCTAGCATGAGGGGGAAAGGCAAGCTCAGCATGTTGAATGATCCATGACAATATACTTTATTTCAGATACAAGAAAACATAACCCATTACATTGTCTTCCTTGTCCAACATCAAACTTTTAACATGTCATATTTTAATGAGTGCTCACAATTACAAAAGATGTCCAAGATAGTATATTTATATGTGAAATCTCTCTTCCCTCAATATTCTTTCATGAATTGTTCAAGTGACCAATACAATTTTTGCTAACCGTCAATAAATTTACCACCTCTACTTCTTATATGTGAAGTCATTACTCCCCATGGGATAAGCATATGAAACATATATAATTTCAGATTTAGTAGATTCAATTCATTCAACCATTTAATCATAGGATATATGTGAAGCACGTGAATGAATAACAAACTACTCCGAAAGATATAAGTGAAGATCAATGAGTAGTTAAATAATTATATAGCTATGTGAAGACTCTCCCATTTAATAATTTCAGATCTTGATACTTTATTCAAACAGCAAGCAAAACAAAATAAAATGACATCTAAGAATAGCAAACATCATGTGAAGAAGCAAAAACTTAGGATCAACCAATACTAACCGATAGTTGTTGAATAAGAAAGGTGGGATGCCAACCGGGGCATCCCCAACACTACAAAAAAATACACTTCTGTGATGATACGTGTTTGTCACAGTAGGTCGCTTTTTTGTCATGCATGTACATCCATGACAAATTTATGACAGAATCAATATAGTCATGCCTGTGCTGTCGTAGAAGTGTTCCATGACATTACCAAAATTATCATCACGGAAGTGTTCACTTCCATGACGATAAATCACGCGTCACAGAAGTGCTTTCATCAAGGGTGACCGACACGTGACATCCACCGTAACGAAACGCCGTTAAGCTATCGGGTCGGGTTTTGGATCCGATAACCCGTTAACAGCCTCGACCAATGGGGATTTTCCACGTGTAAAATCATCATTGGCTAGAGGAAACACGTATCGGCTCATCGTCGGGACAGATGTCATCCACTCACTGGACAGAAGGCGCCTATGATACGTTGACACGTGGCACGACCCAACAAGTTTAAATGGGCCGGCCGAACTAAAGGCGCACAAGATTTTGCGGACCATAATGGGCCGGCCCAGCTAAAGGCCCACGAGATTTTGTGGACCATAATGGGCTGGCCCAGCTAAAGGCCCACAAGATTTCGCAGGCCATAATGGGCCGGCCCAGGTAAAGGCCCACAAGATTTTCATCTGCCATAATAGGTCGGCCCAGGTAAAGGCCCACGGCGACACTAGCCCATAATGAACAGTAATTTTCTTTATACCCGTTAACGGCCCGTGATTTACTTGGGCCGTTTCCAGCCCGTGTTAGCTTTCGGCCTATTGACGACCCATACGTTGTTGGGTTCCTTTTCGGCCCTTGATTACTTCTAGCCCGTTACTGGCCTGTTCCCCTAATGGGCCAAATTCGGCCCATGGCAAGAGTCGGCCCGTTACTGGCCTGTTCCACTAATGGGCCAAATTCGGCCCATGGCAAGAGTCGGCCCGTTACTGGCCTGTTTCCCTAGTGGGCCAAATTCAGCCCATGGCAAGAGTCGGCCCGTTTCTGGCCTGTTAACACATTGCGCTGTTTCTAGCCCGTCCTATATTCTGGCCCATTAACGACCCGTTATGCCTGTGATAGAATTAAGCCTTTGCTGTCCTATGGCCTGTTACTGTGCTGGGCCAATACCAATTACGCCCGATTATGGCCCATGTAGACCCATTTATCCGATGGACCGAGGCCCACCGATTACAGGCCCATTTATCGACGGCCCGTAGGAGACCCATGGATCCTACGACCCGTATATGGCCCATGGTAGTTGCGGCCACTAGCAAACCAGGGAAAAAGAAGACTAGGAAATAAATAAGGCCGAAACTAACGCTAGGCTATTAAGGCGATTGCATAGATTACATCCACTCGGCATCAAAGATCGCCACCAGTGCAAATATAGTGAACACCCTACACTATACAAAAATGGCTTGTTGTTTTGTTTAGGCAGTGGTTGCACGTTAAGAATAAATTTTGTATCGCACCAAAACAAATTACAACTATATAACAAAAGGAAGGTTGGCATAAAACTTAACAGTCTAGCAGATAAATGCACCACCAGAAGTTCAGAAGCTCAGTTCATTTGACCTGACTGTTACATTTTCATGCTGTATTGTCCGATGGAGCACCATAACCCTCGCCTTCATTTCCCCTAGGCTCCTGAACAACATAGCAAATGTCTGATAGTTTAGTTTCAAAACCATGCATATCTTGACGACATTGAGCAATGTTTTCCTTGTTTCACCAAGGGTCTCTGTTAGGGAATGGACTTGTGTCTGGAGTATAGATACAACATTGCTTTGAGCTTGCATATCTTGATCATGAGGCAGTTTGGACAATATTGCCTTAACAACCAACCAGTATTACGCAGGAACGTGCTTTTGGCACTGTTAGTGGACAGGTACTGACCCACTGCAGCAAGAGCTGACATTGCGGTTATAGTTGCCTCGCCACCTTCAAAAGGTGGCGGTTCCACCATTTTTTCCATAGCTCGCTGAAAAGTTGAGGTTTTACATTAGTAGTACCAGAACAGAAGATATTAAGGAGGCAGCAAAACCAAACAAAATAGCTTTGGTCTATATACAGAACTTATTCTGGTGAACCCATGTAAAATATTAGTTGTATTTTATTGCAGAGTACATAATAAAACTAGGTTCCAAACATATGACCATGTAACGTCGCTAATGTACTGTCTATTTCTTCACATTGTATTGAGGGCTAAGGATAAAGAGACGAAGTTTATAATACGGTAAGCATAGTATGACATCATTCATATCACAAAACAACTGAGAACAGACAAACAGGCAATTGTAACGTTGTGTGGGCAAGTCCAGCACGGAACTAGATTACGGGTCAAGATCAAAGGAACATCACTCCTCTCTTTTAAACCTTGTAAGGTGCAATGATACGCTAACACAATTGTGTATAAAATTGAAAAGAGTAATAGACATTGGCTGCAAACCATGCAGTTCAAGGCACAAGTCAGAGTAAGTAGTAGTTAAAAGGCATGAGGATTAAGAACTTACAACAACGGCTTTGACTGGTGTAGTCATGCCCTTATTCTTGCTGGTTTGACAGTCCTTGAATATTTCCACAACATTTGGTTTAGGTACTTTTTGGTCCTTGCGGGCTTTCCTCTGCATTTGGAACAAGTCAATATAGATCTGATAATATGGTACAGCAAAAAGAGTGAAACATGAGCTAATTACAAGAGCCTCGCAGTGTGCAATATAGCTACGAGATCCTGTCGTCTGTTGGAATTTCACTTTCGTACAGTTGGGCTTGTTCTTTGAACAGTTCACCTACAAGAAAATAGATTTGTGTGGCACATGCGTAAATAGGACTTCAACATGTGATCTGATGACATATATATATAATGTACCTGATACTTCAGATCAGACCAGTGTTTAATGAGGCCTTTCCAGTCTTCATCAGATATATTTTCCACTGGAGATGTTTGGGCAAGTTCATTGTTAGCCTTGCCTTCAAAGTGAGTTTTCCTCAAGTTATACCGATACTGTCGCAGAGCAGACTTGAAAACATGGGTGCAAGCTTGTCTAGTTGCATCATCTTGGCTATCCAACTTGAACCTCATCTGTTGAAAATTATGGCAGTCTCATTATCAACAACCTAGAAAGTATTGGACAGAGCAAGGCGATATTACTAGTTTCCATACATAACCATACTTACAGATAAATGGTCGAGGAAGATGTTGAACTGGGTTTCATCTTTGTCATTCCTGTACTGAATCCATGTTGGGAGGATACGTACACGACACCTAACAGCAACCGCTGCCTATGATACTAATTTGGCTGACTCTGTAGCATCACGTGGCCTTTTTAAACCTGCCTCAAAACGGATCTCCATTCTTCCTCCTCTAGATTTAGTTAACCTTCGATCATTATCCCTGATGTTTGTTTCCTCTTGCGCCTAGGTGCTAGTCCAACAACAAACATAGGAAGTGTTAGTGTACATCAAACTGTGAGACTACATATAAAGAAGCATGCAACTGTAACTTGACTCCAGCAACTACCTTCTTGCTGTTGAAGCTCACAAGGTTCATCTAATATTGCCAACTCGTCATGTGTCAAGAGTGCTTGGGAAGTAGTGTCAGGTGGGAAGGGAGCTTGGGAACATGCTGCTAGCTCAGTTGACGCACGAGTACGTCGTGTAGCTGGTAGTACTGTGGTAGGTGTTGCAAGAACTAGGGCTGTCTCTGCTTGTTTGGTGGCAGCTATTTGTTTCTGTTTGTCTTTTTTTGCAACTTGTGTAGCATGGGATGCCGTGTTTGTAGAATTTTCTGCTGGACTTTGACCTTCTATTGCACCATCAGTACCAGCAAAATTTGCAGGATTCATCCGCTTCTCATTCCCTGCCATTCTGTGTTTCTTCCTCTTTCTCTGTGCCATGTTAAGTCAAGCCGACAAGAAAAATGAATAACAATTTAGCTCTTCAGAACAAATTGATGCGTGATGCAGATGAACGGAACTTTGATGTTAGACAACCACATGATAGGAGGATGTAATATGTATGAAAAACAGGATGGAAGAGATAACCAGAACTATGATGTGTAAACTAACAAGAAGACATTTCACCAAATTAGAAGCAATGCAATGGAAGGTAGACACCATATGAAAGATGCTACAAATATCGCTCTGCCAAGTTAACAGTGTCTCATCATAAATGGCGTTTAAACAAATGTGAAGCAGTACAAGAAATAAATCATATGCAAGATG
This sequence comes from Triticum urartu, assembly GCF_003073215.2. Lineage (NCBI taxonomy): Eukaryota > Viridiplantae > Streptophyta > Magnoliopsida > Poales > Poaceae > Triticum > Triticum urartu. Next base: position 167,735,274 of record NC_053028.1, on the reverse strand, counting down.
CAAACAACATCACTGTCGGTGTCAAAACCGGCGGATCTCGGGTAGGGGGTCCCGAACTGTGCGTCTAGGCCGGATGGTAACAGGAGGCAGGGGACACGATGTTTTACCCAGGTTCGGGCCCTCTTGATGGAGGTAAAACCCTACGTCCTGCTTGATTAATATTGATGATATGGGTAGTACAAGAGTAGATCTACCACGAGATCAGAGAGGCTAAACCCTAGAAGCTAGCCTATGGTATGATTGTATGTTGTGATTGTTGTCCTACGGACTAAAACCCTTCGGTTTATATAGACACCGGAGAGGGTTAGGGTTACACAAGTTCGGTTACAAAGGAGGAGATATCCATATTCGTATTGCCTAGCTTGCCTTCCACGCCAAGTAGAGTCCCATCCGGACACGAGACGAAGTCTTCAATCTTGTATCTTCACAGTCTAACAGTCCGGCCAATGGAGATAGTCCGTCTATCCGGAGACCCCCTTATCCAAGACTCCCTCAGTAGCCCCGGAACCAGGCTTCAATGACGATGAGTCCGGCGCGCAGTATTGTCTTCGGCATTGCAAGGAGGGTTCCTTCTCCGAATACATCACAGAAGAATTTGAATACGAGGATAGTGTCCGACCCTGCAAAATAAGTTCCACATACCGCTGTAGAGAGAATAATATTTTCACAAATCCAATTTGCTGACTCGTTTTGGCAGCACAACGTTGTGTCATGGCCCGGTGATTATTTGAACCGTTTTTCTTCAACCAGCTCCACACATAACGCGAGGCGGTTTCTTGACACGTCTTGTCGAGGCGGAGATCGTGTTCCCCCAATTACGGGATTCTCATTAATGCGGTCGTGGGTAACCCAACCGTGTCTAGGACTCCTAGATTATAGGCAAGTCCTAAACGGCTACAGAGAGGACGCTTGATATTCACCCTCTTTATAAAGGGACAAGGTTTTCGCTTTTTCCCTCTTATGCTCAATCGAACCCTTCCCTCGCCTCGAGTTCTAACACCCAAAGCCCAGGTTAGGTGCTCCGGATCTTCAATCATGTCCGGATCCAGCCTTCAAGGCCAATGGATGCCCTCCTCCATTACAGAAGAGGACATTAAGAAGTTGAGGGAGGCCAGATACCTGACCGCCGAGGTTTCGCATCGGCTGCCTGCTCGAGGGCAGATCGTCCCTACTCCCGAACCCAACGAAAACGTCATGTTTGTCTCCCACTTCCTCCGAGGTCTAGGCCTCATTCTGGATCCCTTCGTCGGGGGTTTGATGTTCTATTACGGGCTAGATTTCCACGATCTAGCTCCGGACTCCTTTCTCCACATCTCGACATTTATTGTCGTGTGTGAGGCCTTCCTCCGCGTTACCCCTCACTTCGGCCTGTGGCTCAAGACCTTTGAAGTAAAGCCGAAGATGATCGAGGGGCAACATGCAGCGTGCGGAGGTGCATCAATAGGCAAGATGGCAGGAGCCCCATGGCCGAAAGGTTCCTTTCCAAAGGTGTCCGAATTGTGGCAACAGGAGTGGTTTTACGTCACGGCTCCCAGAAGTGCCAAGTGGGCGGCTGCCCCCGCTTTCCGCTCAGGCCCCCCACCACAACTGATGTCATGGATTAGCAGAGGTCTGAGTTGGGGTCCAGCCAAGGACGTGCCTATAATGCAAAGCTGCATCCGAGATCTCTTTGAGGGAGATCTTAATTTGGTTGTGGTAATACAAGTTATGCTGGTTCGTCGAGTCTGGCCTTGCAAACGCCGGCCCCTTCGCTTGTGGGAGTTCAACCCAGAGGGACCGCGTGCCATTCAAAGTTTCCTCGGCCTGACGCACGAGGAGATGTACAAGTCATTCTTCGGACCTCAAGTAGAGTGTCCGGATATTACCGAGGACGTGGGCCTAAGCAGTAATCGCGTCGCCGAACAAGTAAGAAATCCTCTAGCCGAACACACCGTCTTTTATTCGTCACGAAGTTATTTCTAAGAGTTCGCTTTTTGACCAGGACTGGCTAACAAAGGCAACGATGATTCGGTGTTTGGCCCCCCTCCTTGAGGGTTTGGAAAATCCGGTATTGGAAAAGATGCTCGAGGTCGCACCTTGCCCGGAGCCCTCAAAGGAAGATACAGGGGGGATAATATGGGCGGACGCGGGCCCCCATCACTGCCTATTCCAACCGAGGGAATGAGCGTCTCCATGAAGGAGGATAAACGGGGGAGGAAAAGGACAGCTTCTGAGGATTCGGAAGCCGAAGCCTCCAAACGGAAGAAGAAGTCTCCCACAGAGGGTCCTACCTCGGGGGGTGCTTTTGCCGCACAAAGTTCGCGGGGCGATCAGCCCTCCAACGAGTCGTAAGTGATCCAAAATACTTTAATAGTAAAGGTATGCTATCTTTTTTCTGAGAAAATAACCACCGCATATATCTTGCAGTTCAGGCCTTAGCCCCTCTCAGCTGAGCTCGTCTTCTGGGGATCTTCTTCCAGAGATGATGGAGAGCGAAACGCCTCCCCCGGACTCGTCCGCTCAAGAAGCAGGCGACCCCGAAGTGTCGTCACGGAGGGCCTCTCCGGATCCAGTGAGGCTAGAAGATAATCACATAGACCCTCGAGGTCCCCAGCGTCTGGCTCCCGAAGAGAGCAGACAAAAGAGTCCGACACCGTCTGGTATGCGGTTGGACTTTCTGAGGGAGCTGGTGGGGCGAGCGGCCATCTCAGAAGAACACCGTATGCTGATGGGTGCGGTGATGGAGAGAATTTCGTCCGCCGAAAGCGGATTACATGAAGCCTTTATGAGTCTACTGAAAGGCTTTGAGGTACGTGAGATAATATGTGATAGTACTGCACATGTTAGGTGTGCCCTGTGTAGATAGTAGCCCCTGAGACTCTGGTTGTCGTCGAGAACGGCGGTGAATAGACGATCATATTCCCAGGCAATAACCAGACTGCCCCTATGTGCAGGTGGTGGAAACTCCGGTGGCTAGCCGGACTAGTGAGTTTGCCAAATTAAAACGGCAACTGGATGTGGCAGACGCCGACATCGAGCTTGTTAACAAGCGGCTTGACGAATCACAGGGTAAGTAATGTTTTCTGGTAAATGTCACACAATAAGAGCAGCATGATGCTAGTATCTTTAATATGTTGTGACTGCAGACGGAGCTGCCACCATGGAGACCCTTCAGGCGGAACTCGCCCGAGCCAAGGAACAAGCGAGGATTAGTAATGCGGCTGCTTTGAAGGCGGCCGAAGAGTTGAAAGCTGAGAAGGCCGCGCATTGCGAGAGCCAAGAGAAGATGGCCAAGATGACCGTAGAATTAAAAGACACTGCCGACCGTTGCTGGGTCCTTGAAAAAGAAAACCGAGCGAAGGCAACGGACCTTGAGAAGGCCATGATGGCAGACAAAGACACCCGTTCTGCTATGAGAGCGAAGAAGGAGGAGCTGCAGGAAGCCGGGGATATTGCGGCTGGGAAACCCTTCATTTTACGGAGGAAGTTCGGAGATCCACGGTATGCCCCTCTGGATCGGCTGTGGAGTTCGGCAGATGCGTATATGGATTTGGCGGCGAGTGCTGCCAATGCTGCCAAGTACTTCCAAGGTCAGACAGATCGTGAAGTGGACAAGTTGTTCTGGTCGCAATTCAACGTTCCAGAGCGTCCGCTTTCGTTGACTGACCAGCTAGCCAAATGGGCCAAACTGAATAGGTTGTCCAGACTCGCCATGAGGTCTGTTGTGGATCAGCTATGGCCGGAAAAGCCAAAGCCGAACAGCTATTTCAGCTTAGTGCAGTAGTTCCTTGGTGTGGTGCCGCACATTAATGCGATGAAGAGGTCGGCGTGCATAGAAGGCTCGCGGATGGCCCTTGCCCGTGTTAAAACATACTGGGCAGAGATGGATGCTACCACTGTTGCGGCGCAGGGTTCAGCCATAGGCCGAGTGGCTGCCGAGCACTATTTCGAGGAGGTTCTCGAGGGTGCTCGTTTGATAGAGGCCCAGTGCTCGAAGAATATTATGTTTGAGTGATGTGTATTCTCATTGTAAACACAATGCTTTTATGAAGTTTTATAAGGCTATGTTTATACTTTTGCCTGAAAGTAGTATGATGCCTCCTGTGCGGCCATTTATGTATACATGTGTATAACCTGAAAGATTGCAGTCGTCGGCTTCAACCCCGACGCATATAATGCGGAGGTGCTCGTGAAAAATGCGTGTTCACACTTAACCCAACGTCTTGGTCCTATTAAGGAGGTGGTAGTGTAGCGAACGAGGCAACCGGACTATAATGCTTTAACACTTTCACTTAGCCATAGGAGTTTGACAGTGGGGCTACTAGATAGCCCCTGGTGGCTCCGCACTCTCCCGATCGCGGGGTGCATACATGCCTGACCGGAAAACGGCCCATCGTTAAGGCGGAGGAATTCTAACATTCCGATAGGTCATCGAGTGGTTGACCAGTCTCACGCTATATCATGACAGTCAGTTTTCGGCATTCTCTACTGAGGTGCTCGTCCGGATGAACTAGGGCACAATCGCAGTAGTTCTCCTGGTGCTACCTTAGCCGATAAAGGGGAACGTAAGGCACCAAAACACAAGAGCCGGGCAAACCCAACATTTGACCAAAGACAATGATTCGGAGCTGATGCATATAAGGCCAAACTCGTGATGCCAAACACTCCCTAAGGTATTCGGTCTTTATGGTATTAACCGGACCTAAATAGTGCCCTTTGTAAGAAGCCCCTTGTGTCCAGGTACGTGCATTATTTTGACGTGGCCACATGCCAAGACGTCAGCATCCTTCTCAACTGTGCTGAGAATTCGGTGGATATGTATCAACAAGAGACAATAAAAAGGTTTACGCAGGGTCTTAATCTAAAACGAATCCTTGGAGCGGGTCCCTGCTGCATGTCTGTGCCTGTGTCTCCATTGTGCCGTATCCTGGACGGGTGTAGCACGATGATCATCTATAAAAAGAGAGGAACTTAGGTGAAAAAGTTGTCGTGCAAAAGGATAGTTTTTAAAGAAACCATGTATAATTCAAGATGAGTAAAAATTGCCACTTGTCTACGCGCGTTGAGCCCCTTGTATTTGTACTAGGGGTGTGACCATTGATCCGGTATGAATTACATATAGTTGCGCCGGACTCGTCTAACCGTGTCCGAGGTCTTGATGACCTGATAAATGCTTTAGTTGGTCAGGCCGTTTTTAGTGTGCGTGCTACACTCATCGGCGCGCAAAGATCGCTTAATACTTCCGTTCACTGTAATGATGCCACGTGGGTTGGGCATCTTGAGTGTGATGGAAGCATAGTGTGGTATTGCATTAAAGCGAACGAAAGCTTCACGTCCGAGCAGTGCTTGATAGCCACTTTGGAACGGAGCGATGTGGAAGGTTAAATGTTCGCTACGGAAGTTATCGGGGAAGCCGAATATAACCTTTAGTAGCAGGGAGCCCGTGCAATGAGCCCCTGGGCCTGGCGTTACTCCTTTAAAGGTAGTATTGCTTTGGCAAATTTTTGTTGGGTCTATCCCCATTTCGCGGATTGTATCCTGGTATATCAGGTTTAGACTGCTGCCACCGTCCATCAGGACTCGTGTGAAGTGGTATCCGTCAATTATTGTGTCTAATACCAGGGCAGCCCATCCTGCGTGTCGGATACTTGCTGAGTAATCACGATGGTCTAAAGTGTTCGGTTGAGACGACCAGTGGCAGGACTCTGCGGTGATAGGCCCTTGGGCATATTTTTCTGGGAGTGCCGTTTTGTTTCTCCCCTTGATCACGTGTAACACGTTTACTATTTTGACTTCTGGTGGAAATTTCTTTTGTTCCCCAGTGTCTTGCTTGAGAGGCTCATCCTCGTCTTCTCTTGGTGCATCCTCCCCCTTGTGTACGGCGTTGAGCTTGCCGGACTACTTGAAGACCCAACATTCTCTGTGAGTATGATTGGCGGGTTTACCAGGGGTGCTATGTATCTGACATATTTGGTCCAGAATTTTGCTTAGGCTGGACAGTTCGTCTCTGGCGCCTTTAGAGGGCGGCTTTTGCTGACCTGGCCGAGAGCTTTTGAATCCGGTGTTTACTGCCGTTCTCTTCGTGTTGTCTTCTTTATTTCGGCGTTTGTTATTGCTGTTGCGCCGTGATTTTCCGTTTCCATCTCTAACTTCAGATGTACTGGGGTCGCTGGTGCTGCATCTGGCTAGCCAGCTGTCCTCGCCCGCGCAAAAGCGGGTCATGAGGCTTGTTAATGCTACCATTGTTCTCGGCTTTTCTTGGCCGGGGTGTCTGGAAATCCATTCGTCACGGACGCTATGCTTAAAAGCTGCAAGGCTTCGGTGTCCGGACAGTCGACAATTTGGTTCTTTTTAGTAAGAAACCTGTTCCAAAGTTTTCGGGTTGACTCTCCGGGGTGTTGAGTTATATGACTCAAATCGTCCGCGTCCGGAGGTCGGACGGAAGTCCCTTGAAAATTTTCCCGAAAAGCGTCTTCGAGCTCTTCCCAACTTCCAATGGAGTTTTCGGGGAGGCTTTTAAGCCAGTGAAGAGCTGGCCCTTTGAGCTTGAGGGGTAAGTACTTGATGGCGTGGAGATCATCTCCTCGAGCCATATGGATATGGAGGATATAGTCCTCAATCCAGACCCCAGGGTCTGTTGTTCCGTCGTATGCCTCTATGTTTACGGGTTTGAATCCCTCTGGAAATTCATGGTCCAGCACCTCGTCGGTGAAACATAGGGGGTGTGCGGCACCCCTGTATCTGGGTGTACCGCGTTGTTCAGATGTTTGTTGTGTTACATCGTATGCTGGGGCGCGCTTGTGTGGTCCATAGATGGATCTGGTTGCGCCGTCCTTTTGGTGCGAGCCATCGCGTGGATTGTGTATTGGCTTGTGGGTGGCGTTGTTTGCCGCTCTATGTTGGCCGTGAGGTCGTCTATCCGGCCAGGTGGCCATTTTTATTTTCGGTTGTGGGAGGTCTGAGGCTTCCTCATCGAATTCAGGTAGCAACTTCCGCTTTGGGTAGCTCTTGGTGGGGCGATTGCCACCGTACTTCGCTGCTGTGTCCAGTACTTTGCTCCATCTGATTTGGAGTGTGTCCTGCGCAGCCTTGAGCCTTTGCTTCTGCTTTTTCAGACTCCTCGCGGTGGCAACAAGCCTTAGACAGGCATTCTGCTGCTCCGGGTGCTTGTCCGGCGTTATGTCGTCCGGACTATTATCTTTGATAGAATTGGTTTGTTCGGTTTGATTCTCCGTATTGCCGTGGTCCGGCAGTGGTTCGCCCTGCTCCAACGTTGGGTCTGTATGATCGTTATTTCTGCCGAGGCGGGATTTGGGGCGGCGCTTGCGCCGCCGCTTTGACTGCTTCTCGAGGGAACAAGCCTTCGGTGCGTTCTTCCGTTCCTTGTCGTCGTCTTCTTTTGGTGTGTCCACCATGTATACGTCATATGATGAGGTGGTCATCCAGCGCTCTGTGGGCGGTGGTTCCTTTTTGCCTCCCGCATCGTCGTCCATACCGTCGATGTCTTCGGAGTCGAAGTCGAGCATGTTGGTTGAGTCGTCGACAGTGGCTATTAAGTGGGTGGTGGGTGGGCGTCTAATTTCTTCGTCGTCCGCATCCCAATCCTGTTGGCCATAATCCGGCCAGGGCTCTCCTGACAAAGAGAGAGACCTTAGTGAATTCAGAATGTCGCCGAAGGGCAAGTGCTGAAAGATATCCACGGCAGTGAATTCCATGATCGGCGCCCAATCGGATTCGATTGGCAGGGGCGCGGATCGTTCAGAGTCCGGAAAAGAGTCCGACACCTTGGAGTCACGGGCTGCGCAGAGGGGTAGGCTGGTGTTCGGCTCGATCACCGTGGAGACTGCAGCCCCTAAGGCGGTGTCTAACCACCCGTCCTCGACTGGCACAGTTGGCTCCGAGCTAAGGGTCGGAGCTGATGTGGGCGCAGCCTCTGGGGCACTGTTCGGCAGCAGAGCTAGGTCATACCCATCGCGACAGTGCGGCGCGCCCGGCTGTGGCTCAAATCCGTCGAAGATCAAGTCTCTGCGGATGTCGGCCGTGTAGTTCAAACTTCCAAATCTGACCTGATGGCCAGGGGTGTAGCTTTCAATCTGCTCCAGATGGCCAAGCGAATTAGCCTGCAGTGCAAAGCCGTTGAATACAAAGATCTGTCCGGGGAGAAAAGTCTCACCCTAGACCACATCGCTATCGATGATAGTAGGAGCCATCAAGCCTAATGGCGACGACACAGAGGAACTCTCAATGAAAGCACCAATGTCGGTGTCAAAACTGGCGATCTCGGGTAGGGGGTCCCGAACTATGCGTCTAGGCTGGATGGTAATAGGAGGCAGGGGACACGATGTTTTACCCAGGTTCGGGCCCTCTTGATGGAGGTAAAACCCTACATCCTGCTTGATTAATATTGATGATATGGGTAGTACAAGAGTAGATCTACCACGAGATCAGAGAGGCTAAACCCTAGAAGCTAGCCTATGGTATGATTGTATGTTGTGATTGTTGTCCTACGGACTAAAACCCTTCGGTTTATATAGACACTGGAGAGGGTTAGGGTTACACAAGGTCGGTTACAAAGGAGGAGATATCCATATCCGTATTGCGTAGCTTGCCTTCCACGCCAAGTAGAGTCCCATCCGGACACGAGACGAAGTCTTCAATCTTGTATCTTCACAGTCTAACAGTCCGGCCAATGGAGATAGTCTGTCTGTCCGGAGACCCCCTAATCCAGGACTCCCTCAATCACACTACCATGTTAGAGGTCTCTCGTCATTAGTGCCATTGCATATTCACAGCATTGCATATTCACAGCTTATGATGTGTAAACTAAGGAGAAGGCATTTCAACAAATTAGAAGCAATGAAAGCTAGACACCATATCAAAGATGCAACGAATATCACTCTACCAAGTTAAAATTGTCTCGTCATAAGTGCCATTTCAACAAATTAGTAATACAAGCTAGAAAAGAATGTGAGATGTAACCTATATCACACTCCGAAGTCAAACGTGTCTTATAATAAGTGATTGTTGCAGGTTACACAACAGTAGTAATTTGATGTAAGAACATGGTGTGATAGACAGATATTGTATGTTCTAGAAACAGGAACACGTGTCTTATTCAAGTATAATGTGTAAAGTAAGCAGATGGAATTCAACAAAATTAGAAGCAATACAAGCTAGACATCACACATAACATGCAACCACATATAACAGTGCCAAGTTAGAGGGAGCACCGGTGATGCTGCACTAGGGGAGACGTGCTCATCATAAACACAGCTTTGTTGAGTGTCTATACATGTGTTGTCTTGGAAATCATCTTGGGGTGTGGAGGAGTAGAAACTATAGAGGCCCTCCGTTCGGAAGGAGCACCTTTATCCGCTGCCTTGCTAACTTCCTTCTGCTTTATTGATTTTGAATTGTCAAGTAAAACCGACAAGAAAAAGCAATAAAATTCTCTCTTTAGAACTCATTCATGCATGATACTGACAATCACTACTTTGATGTAAGGCAAACACATGATATCAGGATGGAATATATATGAAAGATAGGACGGCATGGCATGTTCACAATTGTTTGTGTAAACTAAGCAGAAACCATTCCAGCAAATAAGAAGCAATGCAAGCTAGACACCACATGAAAGATGCAACCAATATGACTCTGCCAAGTTAAAAGTGTCCCATCATAAATGGAATTTCAACAAATTAGAAGCAGCGCATGCTATAAATCATATGAAAGATGCAACTAATATCGCACTGCATACAAAAAAAACAATAGTTTTATGTAAGGACATGCTTAATAGACAGATGTACTATGTACTAAATACAGGAAGGCATGTCACATTAACAGGTATAATGTATAATCTAAGCAGACTAGCACATGCAGTTTAACCAGACTGGAAGAATTACAATATAGACACCATATGCAACATGCAACCACATATCACGCTGCCAAGTTAGAGCAAGCACCTGCGATGCTAGTGTAGGGGAAATGTTGTAATCAACTACAGAGCTACGTTCACTATATTCATCTAGCATTTCTGTTTCTTGAGAATCATGTCGGGAGGCTGACGCTGCATTCTTTAAATGAGGAGTAGTCCCCTTGCATGCCTGCCTCATCATAAGTGATTGATGAGGGATACACAAGAACATTAGTTTGATGTAAGAACATGGTTAATGCACAGATGTACTAGTATGTACCAAAAATAGAAAGGCATGTCATATTCAAAGGTATAATGTGTAAGCTAAGCAGATGCAATTTAACCAAATTGGAAGCAATACAAGCTAGACATCCGCCTGGAGTGGTGAGCATGATCATCTAGGACCTGAGAGCCTGGTGGGAGGCGGCTGCTTCGCCACCATCGCAGCTGTTTAGTTGGCTTCCAGGTGATGCCTATCTTTCCTGGGCTTGTCACTGGCTCGGCCAGTGCCCTGACTAGCTATTTGTCTTCTGGTGCTCACGGGATGGTGGTTCATGTAAAAAAATATCTTTCCTTATCTTACCGACTTCGGCCTTTCAAATACAAGCTAGACACCATATGCAACATGCAACCACATATGACACCGCGAAGTTAAAGCAAGCACCTGGGATGGTGGTTCATTGCGAGCGCGGTCATCAACTCCAGAGCTACGTTCCCCGTCTCCATCTGCTGACACTACACCCTTTAAAGCGTTGAAACGTGTCTTGCCTAGCCGCACACCAAACTGGAGCGAATTCTATCTTTTCTTTTTTGCTTCTCTCATGGCAGTAGAGTCTGAAATACCCTTGCATAAAAACACGACAGTGAGAGTAAGGGTGAAGTGTGTGTAGAACTAGTGCACTGTAAAAGTAGCAGATAGCAGGTGGCTGAAAAATAAATGACAGGAGACATATGATAGCTCTACAACATTGCATGGAAAACAAAATTAGATTCTACTCTGTATGATTTTATAATATATGAGCACAGGAAATGCAGGTACTCCTCCAGCACACCACCACATGTGGTCATATCTAAGATAACAGTCGACTAAAAATAAATAGGTCTGTAGATTTTTTAATGAACCGTCCGATCTATAAGGAACGGGCAGATGGCCTTCATCTACCTCCCACCAGTCACTGTTGACGATCTTTCTCGAACCGCCAGCGACCACCGGCCCAAACCCCTACCTTCGCCGCCCCACCCTCCCATCGACCTCACACCACCGCTGTGCTTGGCAGCCCCCCAGGCCATCCCTTTAATCCCGGCCGACCTCCAGATCGGGCGCCAGTAGCTCTAGGCCGCACACGCCCCTAAGATAAACACCAAGGCGCTGCTTCCCCGGCGTAATCGGCGTACTAGCGCCTGTTACGCCGGGGAATGCTTCCGTTAATTGGGAATCAAGTGGCCAGAAATTGAAATTCAGGGGGGCGCCGGACCTCTAGCTAAGGTCAAATAGTATATGAGGAGAAACCTTGTGCATCGCGAGTTACTAGGAACATCTAGTATCAAGAAGAAGCGATCAACAAGTGTCTTCTGTGGGATGAATACCGTGCAAGCAGAGACGGAAGATTTGCACGAATAAGGGAAGAGGAGTACCTTTTTCGGTTTCCGGTGTGGTCACCTCCACAAGTCGCGCCGATTTTCTTCTTTTTACCGGGGAAACCGATGTTCTGGAGGGTGCAGGCTTGGACGAACCCATGGCCAAATTGTTAACTGTGTTGCCGTGGTCGTATGTCGGCAGAGGGAAAGCAGATTTGAGGCGGCGAAGGACGGCGTAGCAGGAATAGCTCCGGTGTGGTGGAGGGTGGCGAAGTTGGAGCGGCAGCGGTGAGGCGCAGGACGGCGTGGTTGAACTGGCTTGGGTACGGACGGCTCGGCCTCGGCTTCAACTACTAGCCGTGGAGGGCATTGCGGTTGAGGTTGCGGTGGACGACGTCGTCGGGGTATCAGCTCCGGCGTGATGGAGGAGGGCGGCGGTTGATGGGTGGGATGGGGTGGCGGACGGAGGACGCTGGGGTTTCGCGGCTGGTGGAGAGGTAGTTTTGACGCCCACGTTGTACGAATGGGGAATCAGACGGGTGGGGGGAACCATGTTTCGGTCTGGGGCGCGCTTGTTTTTGGCTTTTTTGAACAGAAATGGGACGCGCTTGTTTGAAATTTGGGGAAAGTACAAACTTTGCCCCCCTCTTAAATTTCGGACCTACTGCCGGTCGGGGATAGGATGGTAATCCCAGGTGTCCCAAATAGTGGGCGGAGCGATTTCGGCCGTGCGCATGTGTGCTTAGGCGGCCATTGTGTATGAATGTTTTTCGGATGCGGTTGCGTGGCGTCTAGATGAAGCTACAAACGTACCCCGGTTTAGACCTTTGGACGTCGGGCCGGTAGGTTTCACGGGTCAGAGTTATTAGAAAAGTAATTTCCTTTTACTACCAAACATTGGTCTCACGCGGTTTCGGGCGAGTAGATGCTCTTTTGGCGCTTCATTCGAAATTTTGAAACACAAGCATTCACGTTTAGAGTACTCTTGAACTATGAGGATTGACCTAAATATACAACGTTATATTTGACCTTGTATGTTTGAAAACCTCATTAAATTATCCGCTTATTTTTGAAATTTTGACACTTGAAAATCCTATAACTACGATTATTTTGGAATGGAGGAGCTAAATTTCAATCTATTTTGTACACGACTACATATGCTATTATGTACAAAATCAGAGCAAAGATTGGTGCCCCCATAATTTAGGTATGGTTTACAAATGCCATGATATCAAATTCAAATAATTGAATGGACTTCATGTTGAATTCGATTTTTTTAAACCACCTTAAGTTGAATTCAAATGTATGCTAGTTCATAGGTAGTAGCTATTTATAATGTCCATTGTGTAACTTTCGTATGTATAATGTTCTTTACACACACAACATGAACTATACTCACGTTTATATTCGATTGCTAAAGCGATGCATTGTCTGGAGTTCAAAATACTAACTATGTGGATCAATTGTGTCGAATAATAACATAGACATGCTCAAATTCGATAGAATCTAGATGTCTGATGGATCAATGACCGCTCCTTACGCGAATTGCAAATATCATGATCCCATCCTAATATTTGGATACAATTTATATCTTTAACCAATGTGTAGAGTAGTCTTTCACGTGTAGTTTCACTCTCCATCAGTGGTCTCTCACACATGCTCACACACTCTCTCCCGAGGTGTCTTTCTCGCACACATGCTCTAGATATAACCCTCCCTCCCTCTCATAACCATTTACAACTGTTTTCACTAACCTTTATCACAAGCACTCTTCCTCTCGCAAACATACACACGCACAATCCTCATCGACCCTTTCTATATACATGGACCTGCCTACGTGTCTCATGTACGCACATTATCTTTACGCCTATCTCTCACGCATTGTCTCACACCTCTCATCCTAATCGACGAGTATGATTCTAGCAGATCATTCTGTAGGATGCCCCTTAAAGTTAGGTTGGATGAATAGTAATATCAGAGATAAAGGGGTTACCTTAGTCCGAGAACCTAGGGTTACAAATCCTAGCCGGCTTTGTCAGTGGACACAGAGTCCTTCACTCTTTGTCTTGTACGACTAGTCATCCATGGGTCTTCCTAAATGCATCACGGGCCGACCAATGTGGCGCAGGACAGAATAGAACGAAGGGCCTCACCTCGACCCACCGGACCTCACGTGGTGACACAGCCTCTGCCCCCACATCTCATTATCTTCTCACACCCACACATACGAACACAAACACCACACACATAGAAAATTTCTCCTGGTGCCTCTATTCCCTCCCCCCTTGCATATACACACTCAAGGGAATGGAATCTCTTGTCGTGACATCATATTCATCTCTCTCTCTAGACCACTCTCATTTCTCATGCTATCTCTCCCATGCCCCACCCCCCCCATCGGCCCCTCTGTCCATGCCTCTCTTGAATACATAATACACACACATACCTCTCTAGGCCCCGCCAAATGCATCAACTACACATTCACACATGTTACATCACATACCCCATTGATCTAAAAAGCCCTCTGTTCACGTTTATTTCGCATACAACATTCCTTTTGAATAAAGTGTGGCCAAAAATTTATTTTAGAGTTTCTACATATATACAACATTACAAAGTTATATGGAGGAGTACGAACGCTAATTTGCATTGCATGGTGCCCACAATGATATTTATTCTGCACTATGAATTTGTATATTTTTATACTATATACAAAGTTAGTCATAATAAAGAGAAATGAAGAGCATCTCTCTCTCCATCGCATACCCCCCCCCGTACGCCCCTTTCACGTATGCACACAAAACTATCTCCAGGTCCTCTAAAAGTAAGCCCCCAGAAAATTCACGCATGTTTCATCTTTCTCTCGCGATATATGCAATGACGATCATTGTATTTGAAGCGAAAGCACGATACGTACATTGGACTTCAGAATCCACTCATTACGGTCACCATTTACGTTTAGTGGTTATTATGCAGTCACGGGCTCACCGTACAACTCTGTATTTGCTCATGACATGACTAGTTGACCAGTTAAACGCTCCACGTGGCACCTCTAGTGTTGCATCACATTATCGCACTACCATCGTGCCCACCTGCCGACTTGTATCTACTCTACATCTACACTCTTATAAAATACATAAAATACACTCTTATAAAAAATAGAGTTGGTGATGATGGTGTGCCTGCCATCATGCAATATAGGCCGTCCGATTTATATCTGATGGATAGGAAAGAAACAATGGCAATTTTGCAAAAAGGTACCCACACACCTCTCCACATTTGCAAATAAGGCCTTCCCTCGTTCATCCTTTTCTCTCACAAGATAAACAAGTCATACAAATGCATCTTGATGTTACATGCAACGCACGGGCATCTTGCTAGTAAGAATGAAAACAAACGACAAAAAAATATTTGGACAGTGGTTCGAAGTCATGACCGCGGGCACAGCGGACAAGGTGGCCTTGTATTGGTATGCTGAGCCGTCTGTTTTAAAACACAGGAGCTGGTGTGGTGATTATACACACACGCACCCAGGCACACGAACTGCATCCACGCAACACTCACACAAACACATGCACCCACACACGCACGCAACACTCACACGTACACACGCAGCCATGCACACACGCACGCATCACTCACACGCACACACGCATGCATGCATGCACACACCATTACACCACACGACCAACACACACTCTCACGCTCAAGTGCTCAACCGACACGTGCATGCGCATAGATCAGGCCCTGACAGACACATACACAACCAGGTGATTCCCGCGCACGGGTTGGAGCCTTGTCACTCCTGCGTAAATTTATGTTTATCTGACCTTTTGCCTATGCGAACTAACAGGTGGGACCCACAACGAACATGGTCAATTTAACTAGTCAACATGGCGCCACGCAGACTATTTGGCCGGTCAACAGAGTGCAATCCGATGTTGAGCTGTGAGCAAGTGACCGTATAATCATCGCAAAACGTATATAGTGACCGTAATCAGCTTATTCTGAAGTTCGGTGACTGTATTACGCTTTTCTCTCTGTAGGCCCTCCAAAACTACATCTCTACATGTTCTCGCATGTTACATCTAACAACTATGCAATACAGCACTACTACTACACTCTAACATAATAAATCAGATGTGTTTTCAGTTTTACTAGATATCATATTGTTACTTATAATTATTCAGTTTGCGTACATTAAAATTGCCTTTGAAATGTATGGCCAGTATCATCTACCGCGCGGGAAAAATCCCGCCCTTTCCTATTTAATCGGGTTTGTATCGATGGATCGTGCAAAACAGCAAAACTATAGTACTATACAGTACAAGTGACAGTTCACTGGGACGTCGTGTCGTCTACTCCTCCATCGTAAGAGTGGAGCGCTCGCTTTCATAAATCTTCTAGTCCCTTTCGCCGACATGTGGGACATCAAGCTACCAGGTCCACGTGACATACCGGAATACAGTGCAGAGCAGCCGGGGTGAAGCACCCCAGTCATGGCGCCGGCGTAGTAATGAGTAATGAGGCGTCAAATCACAAAGCTACACCTTTCCCGCAGTTAAGTTGGAGGGACGAAGCAACCATCATTTCACTCGTTGCTGAATCCGCTTCTCCCTCATCTTCTTCAACTTAACCACGTGTTGCTTCTGCCGTTGTTGTGCCTCATGTGGGACGCGGATTGGCTTGGTAAAGCACTGACACGTGGGACCGCATGTTAGCAAACCACCAGGACAACATCCTCCGAAAGTAAGAAGCCTAATCCTAGACTTAGAAAGGGCTACGTAGCTTCTACGTATACTTTCCATCTAATCTATATATGCCCCCCTGATTTTCAGGTGGGGTGGGCCTAATCCTCTCCTTTAATCCAATCAAATAGTCCCACATCACATCAATTCGTAACTTTACGTAAACCATTACGTGGATGTAGCATTGCTCAAATAAGAAACCTCCACCGCCATCCGCGCGGCAAAATCACCTCCTTTTTACTAATCACGATTCTATAATTTTTTAGATCAATATAATTGAGATTTGTATAGATAGCACATAGGAGCAAAACCAAGTGGTACGGTTAAGGGCATCCACAATGTGTAGCCAAATGTGAAAATAGCTTTTGGCATCATGGGAACCATTGTGGACGGTGTTTCCAAAGCCAAAAAGATGGAACCGAAGCTTCCTGATTGATTGATTGAAGGAATAGAAAAATGCAACGTCTCTCCTCTTTCTCCCATGATTGGACACATGTAGTACAGTATAGAGCACAAAGTATACTCCCCTGTCCCTTCTATCACAAATCACAAAGCAGCGAGGCGTCAAATCACAAAAGCACGGACGAAGCAACTATCATTTCACTCTTCACTGACTCCGCTTCTCCATCGTCTTCTTCGAGAAGCCATCTCACCGCATTAGTTATAGTAGTACTAGTAAAGCACTTCTTGGATGCAAATAAGGCGGTTGTCTCGGCTTGCAGGCGGCACTTGCGAATGACTTACCGTGGTCTCCCTCAACGGTGTTCTCCGTCGAACGCACTTCGCCAAACCACCAAAAAAATATCGTCGACGTCACCGCAATGGGGAAGGAAGTCAAATATAGTTACTACCTCCATTTTTTTGTACACAAGGCCAGTATATCAAAATTACAATTTGCAAAGGGCCACTAACACTAATCGAGGCAAAATTGATGGGGTTAGCAACCAAGGACATTAATATCCCCTGCATGCATGCGGAAGTGAGAAGGTTGGTTTGCATGGCGCTGCATTAGTCAAGCGATGAGGAGTGAGATGGTTAGCTCTTTGGTCTTTGGAGAAATAAATACGCGTTAATTGACACGTGAAACGAGGATTTGTATCGATTAAATCCCGCGAAGGAAAACCCAGCCTTTCTTTTTTAACACTAGTACTCCTAGTACGTACGTACTTATCCTGTTTGGGTCTAGGCCTTGCATTGCCAAACTTCGCCACACATTTTTTCCAAGCATGCCTAAAGTTTTCAAAACGAGAAGGAGGTACACTTGCGCACGGCTATCGCGGTCGCACCGCACCCTCACACGGTCGCTCCTGCACGCCGCAAACCCAACCAAGGGAACACACCCTCACTGACACGTGATGTCGCATGTGAACACACCAAACTCGGCCATCCTATCGCTGACACATAATTTTCGTTCATAGAGTATGTTTATCCAACCGCATGTTGGGGAGTATCCGTACGGCCTGTGCGGTGGTCTGTTGGGGAAGAAGAAGAGGTGAGGAAGAAGGAAAGAAGGGTTAGGAGACGTAGGATATTCATCCAACCGCCTAAAATGGTAGACTGGCCCAAGTCAGGTGACTTGCATAACAAATATATGTTTTTACACAGCAAAATATCCATAAAAACAACATAAAGAAAAACTATCACTGCTCGCGGAAAGAGACGCCCTCGTCGTCTTTGGCTGCCGGCGCGAACCAGCCGTCGCTGCGGACGTGTGTCTCCGCACCGTGGTTGTCCTCGGCCTCCAGCTACTCGTTCAAGCGGAGCGTGCGGGCGCTCTGCACGGATAAGAGCACAGCCCGGTTCAAGTCGAGGACGTCCGGTTCCACCTGCAGGAGGGCCTCGATGGCAGCGGCATCCGCGCGCTCCGCGCCGAGTCGAGCCTCCGCCGCCCGGTTCAAGTCCAGAACAACAGGTTCCGCCTGCAGGAGGGCGTCGATGAGAGCGGCATCCACGCGCTCTGCGTCGAGTCGAGCCTCTACCACCCGGTTCAAGTCCAGGACGTCTGGTTCCGCCTGCAGGAGGGCCTCGATGGCAGCGGCATCCGCGCGCTCCGCCTCAAGTTGAGCCTCCGCCGCCCGGTTCACATCCACGACATCCGGTTCCGCCTGCAGGAGAGCCTCGATGGCAGCAGCATGCGCGTGCTCCACGTTGGGTTGTGCCTCTGCCTCCCGGTCCTCCTTTAGTATCGCCATGTTGAACCGCTGGTCCGCCTGCACCATGGGGGACTCGGACAGCGACACGAAGTCGACGTCCATCGTCTCATACCCATCGGGGGCCTTATGCGCCGCGACCTCCGCCATGAACATTGGATCGGCTTCCTCCTCCTCGTAGCTTGGCTCCAGAGAACTCGGGGATTGGCCCGCCACAAAGCGAGCTTAGGAACGGAGGTCTGTGGCGCCGACCGCCGCCGCGATTTCTGCGTGGCACTCCGGCGTCAGCATCTTGTAGTAAGTGATCTTGCGGAGCACCATGGCTTTCCGGCGAACTAGGGGACGCTTGATGCGGGCTAGGGGATCGAAAGGTTGGGGGAATGGGCTGGAGATTTGGTGTGGTTTTAGGGCAGTGGCTGGCGTAGGCCGAGCAACGAAGGTTCTGGTGTGATTAGTGGTTCTGGTGATGACCAGTCAATCGGTTTTGACTGTACATCTCTCTTGTCGCGTTCGCGTTGCAGCCCGGTACGCTGGACCCTCCATGTCGCTCACCGAATGGAACGGGCTTCGTCTTGCGTTTTCGCTCACTTGTGGGACCGCAGTTGAGAGCAAACGGACGTCCCACCTCCTCCCCCGCCCGCTTCATTTATTATACCACCACTCCCTCTGTTTTATGCGGAGTAAATAAAAACAGAGGGAGTATACTACGGATGAGGATCCCCTGACGTGACCGAACCCATTGAGTAACTGACATGCGGGGCCTAGCAAGCATGGGGTCCGCCAGTAAGTGACCGAAAGGGAGGGTAAGGCAGGGATACCTACGTGAGAGGATCCACTTCCACTATACTACTTTGACCAAATGTTAGAGTAATAATATATGACATGCAACTTACACAAATGTTAGAGTAATAATATATGACATGCAACTTATACAAAGCATACAAGGTCTAATGCGTTTTTCGAGGCTTACTTTGAGAAAATTGTTAGAGTAATAATATATGACATGCAACTTACACAAAGCATACGGTCAAATTCGTATGTGAAAGGAGTTTCCAATGATATAATTTTCACATTATACATCTCATGTACTATTAATCTTGTCAATAGTCAAATTGGAAACCATCTCGAGTACAAATCTAGGAGTGCGTACAAATCTAACAATATTGATTGGGCGTTGTTGAATGTAGATACCTTTTTGATCAAAGTAGATATACTTTGACTACACATAAAACTTATATGTAAACTAGAAAGGATAGGAGGGAGTATATTGTACGTTCAAAAATGAAATGAACATTTAATACCCTTTATATATGATTTGCGGATGCTATGATCACCGGTTCAAAAATTTGAATGCGCCTTAGGTATCACGTGCCCCCACTCATTCCCTCTCGATTTTATCTCGGGGTCCGGAGATCTATTGAAAGAGGACTAGGGTGGGTACATGCGAATGATACTCAGCGGAATGTTCAAATGAGGCATGCGGGAGGATGGAATCGACTGGAGGGCGACATGATCGATGGAGAAGAGGGTTGGAGAGGAATGAAAAATAAGCAAATGCCACATGATTATACTTGAACGGCACAAATAAACAATAAGTTGTCTCTCTTGGCCTACATAGTGAAAGGCCTAATGCGCAACGCGGAGCACTGACACTCGAATATGGCCGGGAAAACAGGGAAACATACATGTGGGGCACACCCGTCGGGACGACGTAGCGCAGACTAGTCCAATGGAGGAGCTGGCCCACGACCTCCTCGCCACCGACAACCATTCATGTCGGTCGTTGGGGCCAACAATGGGGCGCAGCTCCACCAGCGCCTCTGGACACGGCGACCGCGGTGAGCAACACGCTCATGTCGTTGCTAGACACGGTCGGTTTCAGTTTGCCGAGGGTCGCATTAGTGCTGTGGCATGACCAACGGTATGTTTGGTTTGTGCCCAAGGTTGCCCCATCAAAGCATTGGGTAGCCAAAATTTTGGTTGAGGTATTGGTTGCCCATGATTTGGCCGACATTGGCAAGAAAAATGAACTTGAGTTGGCTAGAGTTCATTGGCATGCCAAAGAAATGGCAACCATCCAAACAAAGACCAATCTTTGGGTCATGACCAACATTCTGGTTGAGGTATTGGTTGCCCATGATTTGGCCGACATTGGCAAGAAAAATGAACTAGAGTTGGCTAGAGTTCATTGGCATGCCAAAAAATGGCAACCATCCAAACAAAGACCAATCTTTTGGTCATGACCAAAATTTTGGCAAGGTGCACTTTGGCCACAATCCAAACACATCCCAACACCCGGCTCGTCGAGGATGCACGGGGCGCCGCGACGCGTCCGCGGAGTGGTGTACCGCGGCCACCTGCATCCTCAAGAGCTGAGACCATGCCGGGTCGTCTTGCTTTTCCAATGACATGCGAGGATCGCATGTGAGCAAAGGGCATCTCCAACGTTGCCATGACCGCAGCTGACTACCCTGGCACACCAAAACCCTCGTCCCTCGCACCGTCGCGCGGTGCGTTCCCAGCCGGCGCCAGCTGCCAATGTGCTACTTGTCATCCTTAAGAGGCTCGATGCTGGCGGAACCAACTCCGGAGACTTAATGACGCACCCGGACGCTTGGCCTCACCGGAAT
This sequence comes from Triticum urartu, assembly GCF_003073215.2. Classification (NCBI taxonomy): domain Eukaryota; kingdom Viridiplantae; phylum Streptophyta; class Magnoliopsida; order Poales; family Poaceae; genus Triticum; species Triticum urartu. The sequence goes on along the minus strand of NC_053028.1, from coordinate 167,714,276 downwards.
GTGCTACTTAAAGCGGCAACGCCCAGCTAACCTCCACACCATAGCGCATCGTCCTCCTACCTGGAACCACATCCGGCATGACCGCAAGCGTGAATGCTCTGCGGGAGAGCTTGTCTTTGGGGATGGAGCTCGAGGTCGCCACCCTTGATCAAGTCGCCGCACAAGCGATGGCCACGCTGGCGGCCGATGACGGGAGCACCGTCAGCCACGCGTCCTACTTGCCGCCGTCCAACGTCCGGCACCGCCGAGGTCGGGGACTCCTCTGAGGATGAGTAGGGAATGGGAGGCGGCAGGGCATGGTGTGCCAACTGGCCGGTCCGTCTCCTGTGTTCTACTTTTCCTCGCCGGAGACCCCACCTTCACTTCACGGGTCTTGAACCCCGCCCCCGTACATGGAGATCATAGATGGAGGACGTCGGTCACCGCCGTAGAATAGGTTTAGGGCCGGGTTTCTTTTATTTTTTTGTCCTATAAAAGTTCGAAATGTAATGAAAATCAGTCGTGTTTGCATTAATCTCGGCCGGTGTATATGAACTTTCACAATAATATACATATTGTAGGAGTACTAGCAAGATGCCCGTGTGTTGCACGGAAGATCAAGATCTTGTGGGGGAAAAGGATGAACGAGGGAAAGCCTTATATGCAAATGTGGAGAGGAGTGCAGGTCAATTGTCATAGTTTCCTTCCTATCCGTTAGATATAGATCGGACGAGCTATATTGCAGGATCAGACACATCTTTCTACATCTACGGGAACCTACGAAAGGGTTAACATAAATTGCCTCTCTCTCTCCTCCCCTGATTTTCATGGTGGTGGGCCCCTCCCTCCCCCCAATCTACAATCAACAGCTCACACGTTTCACATTACGTTAATTACGTAACTGGGATTACGTAGGTTACTCGTCCTAAAAAACCCAACTAAGCCAACCTCCCAGCATATCGCGCGGGAGAAGACCCGGCCGTGCCGTTTTAGTCGGGTTTTACCGTATTACTAGTAGTAGTATCGATGGATCGCGTGAAGCAACAGATTTTTTTGAGGGGGCGAAGCACCTAGTTTAAAAGGAAAAAATGCGGTACACTCACAGCACTCCTGTCGCGGGTCGCATTGCACCCCACACACATTCGTTCCTGCACACGGCTCACGCAAACGGAACACGCTTCGGCTTGCCTCTTCACTGACACGTGGGACTGCACTTGGAGAAACTGACCATGCGCCAAACTCCCCCCGCCCACCGCGCGAAAATCCTCCCCCCCCCACTCCCAAAAATTCCCCCCAAATCCAATTCAACCGCCCTTCGGCCAACTAGCCAATAATATTCCCCAAACCCCCCTCCCCCCATGTCCCCCTCCACTCCATTCACTCCGCCAAAGCCGCCCTCCCCGCCGCGCTGATACATCGGCGCCGCGGTTCGGCGATTCTCTCGCTCCCACAGTACGCTCTCGTAGATTGCCGTCCTCTAGCCGCGCCGCCACCTCTGGCTACGTTCTTGTGGAGGCGCACGGCGGTCAGCGCCGCCACCGCCGGCGACGTTCGTGTGGAGACGCACGGTGGTCAGCTTCTCCCACGGTACGCACATTCTAGACTGAGGCCCCGTTCATGTCGGTGTAGCGCTGAATGTTAGCTGATAGACACTGTTAATCTCACTGTTTGCCAAAGTAGTTTACTGTCAATATGCTCTGCTTAAGAAGCTTCCTTGCCCTGTTCTGCACTCAATCTGCTTAGCTGAGATGGCATGCCAAGGATGATTAGTTGCTAAAATATCCTGCCACATATTTATTGTGACGTAGATTGCCATGGTCTCGTAGCCAATCTGTTAGCTGAAATAGCTCTACACCGTTTTATACTCGATCTTTGTTGCTGCGATGGCCTTCGATAGTTCAATGGCTGTGTGCTCGGCCTCATTGACTGCTAAAACAGCCTGCCATAATTTGGCACTCAAAACTGCTTGCTGAATTAGCTTTACATATATTTCGTTACTTAGATCTGCTCATCCAAATATCTTGCCATAGCTTTAGACATCGACCTAGGTATTTTTTTTTCTGGACTTCATAAAAAAGCATATATGCTTTTCCTGTAATATCTAGTAGAAGAACTAATTTGTATGTCTAACAGATGGACATGACTTGGATAACTTCTGCTCGAAGATTCTCCGCTGCATATGTCGAGGGGGTTGAAAACTTCATGATCTTTATCAGAGCTGAGTACGGTGGTCCAAAATCAAATGTGCTCTGCCCGTGTAGTAGTTGTATGAATTCAGTTACAAGACCCCAGTCAACTGTGCAAAATCATCTACACTTGTATGCGATGTCGATCACATATACTAGGTGGGTTCATCATGGTGAAGCTGTGAATGTCAATGTTATTGACTACGTGGAAGCAGCAGATCACCATCTTGATCTGCCTGATGCTCAGGTGGAAGAGGAGGAGGAGGAGGTGGTGGCGGAGACAGTGAGTTTGACCAACATTGAAACAATGCTATGAAATGCTCGTGCATTCCGTGAACTTTCACCTACAGAAGAAAAACGGTGGGCCCGCATGTTGGAACAATGCAACGTTGCTGTCACCCCAGGAAATAAGCTGTCAGTATTCTCAGCTATGTTCACCTTTCTTCAGGTGAAGACATCTGAGCGGATGACCAACAAATCATTCGATGCGATGTTGGCTGCTTTCCGCAAATCTTTCCCAGATGCGTCTGAGCTGCCACACACCTACATTAAAATAAAGAATTTCCTTCATGCAGTTGGAATTGGATATGATATGATCCATGTTTGTAAGAATAATTGTGTTCTGTTCCGGAAGGATTATGCCAACTTAAGTGAATGCCCGAAATGCAAATCATCAAGATGGAAAGATGGCGATGCTGTGAAGAGGATTCCTCATAATGTTCTGAGACATTTTCCAATTACACCAAGATTGCAGAGGTTGTTTCATGATGCTGAAACAAGAGAGGATGTACTGTGGCATTCTAGGAACCAGGAGTACAGAGATCAGAATGTAATGAGCCATCCATCTCATGGTAGTGAGTGGAAAAGCTTCAATGATAAACACAACGAGTTTGCTGCTGACCCGAGAAACATTAGACTTGGCTTAGCTTCAGATGGATTTAACCCATTTGGCCACCAGAGCGCCACATATAGCATGTGGCCAGTGCTTGTTATCCCTTACAACATGCCTCCAAATGTCTGCACCAAAGAATCATACGACATGATGACCTTGCTCTTCCCAGGTCCAAAAAGTCCTGGAAAGGATTTTGATTTGTTCATGGAGCCTCTTGTGGAGGAACTTCAACAGCTATGGAAGGGTGTTCTCACTCGAGATCTATATAGAAGCCCACCAGCTGATTTCTTTCTGCGTGCTATTATAATTTGGTGCATCCATGATTATCCGTCTTTGGGCACTATGTCAGGGCGAACGACACATGGTTACAATGCATGTATTCGCTGTGACAGGAATTCGTTGTCATACGCAATACTTAGCAAGATCTGTTACATTGGACATCATCGTTTCCTTGCCAAGGACAAGCCGCATCCTAGAAAATACCGAAGACATGTGTTCAATGCAAAGCATGAAAACCGTGATGTGCCAAAGAGGCTCACCGCCGATGAGTTGCAAGTGGAATTAGAGAAGGTCAGGCGTATTACACTAGGAAACCATCCTGGTAATGGTAGCGGGAAAAGGAAGCGTGGCAGGGTAGAAGAGATATTATTGTTTACCCACAGGTCCACTTTGTGGGACTTGGAGTATTGGAAATATTAGGATCTAAGGCATAATCTTGATGTGATGCACATCGAGAAAAATATATGTGACAGCATTATCGGCACACTTCTTAATATTGAAGGCAAGACGAAAGATACCTTAAAATCTAGGATTGATTTGACACACCTGGGTATCAGAAAGGATTTGCAGGTGCAAGATGAAGGTAAACCACAGGATATGGCACCAGCTGTGTACGTCTTGGACAAGGTAAAAAGAAAAGAATTCTGCGAGGTCTTGTCACGTGTGAGATTCCCGCATGGATTTGCTTCCAACCCTGAAAGGAGAGTCAGTGCAGATGGAAACAAGGTACAAGGGTTGAAAACTCATGACTGTCACGTCCTACTTCAAAGGGTTTTACCTGTTATCCATAGAGGATTGGGCCGCCCTGACTTATACGGAGCAGTTGCAAAGTTGGGACAATTCTTCAGGGAACTCTGTAGTAGGAATATCAGGATAGATGCTTTGGAGCGTCTTAGAGAAAAGATACCAACTATCCTATGCGACCTTGAGAAGATATATCCTCCAGCCTTCTTTGATGTGATGGTGCATTTGGCTGTTCATCTACCTGATGAGGCACTACTTAGAGGTCCAGTACAGTATGGCTGGATGTACCCTATTGAAAGGCGGCTAGGCACTTTCAAGGCCTATGTTAGGAACAGAGCTAGACCCGAGGGTTCCATTGCAGAGGCCTACATTGCTACAGAAGCGTTGACATTCTGCTCAAAATACATTGAAACAGCTGATCAGCTTAGCAAAGAGGTGGGTGAAGACAATCCCGGGCTCAATGTTTTCGATTATTCTGTTCGAGTTACAGGGAAGAGTCGACAAGAGGACAAACCTAAAGATTTGGACAAAATGGTTTGGTATGTGTTGGATAACTGTCCTGAGATACTACCTTATATCAACTTATCTCTTATCTTGGGTCGACCGATAAGTTGCCAAGAAGCGATATCCCCAACATTGATATCAAGTAAGTGCAGTACTGCAGCTTATACATCGTAATCTACTAAACTTGCAGCACATTCTTATATATTTAGATGTTTGACGCGATCACTATGTTGTGCAGCATCTACAAAGAGGAGTTACTGCCGCAAAATCCAAGAAACATTGACAAACTGGTTATGGCAGGATTTGCGGAATGGTTCAAGAACCATGTAAGCTTTTGAAGTGCACTGTCAGTTTTTTTAATATATTGAGTACATAAGATGATCAGCTTATCTATTTTCTAACCATAGGTTAAGAAGATGCGGGAGGATGGGAAGGCAGTTGATGATGCCCTTTACTCACTAGCAATGGGTCCTAATACTCGGGTAAGACATTATGAATCTTGCGTTGTTGGAGATGTGCGCTACAACACCCTTGCACGAGACGAAGGCAGGAAGACACAAAACAGTGCCATCATGAGCACGGATACATATGACAAAGAGACAACTGAAATGTATGCTAACATAACAGACATTATTTAGTTGCAGTATATCTCCAATTTCGAGGATCATCGGTGTGTGGTTCTATTCTGCTGTCGTTGGTATAACCTGTTTTCCAGGATCGCAAAACCCAGAGCTGATGATTATTTTAAATCCATCAATGTCAAGGCGGCGTACCAGACCAACGAGCCTTTTATTTTGGCAAATCAAGCAACACAGATATTTTTCTTGGAATACACATTTGCATGTAGTGATTACTGAAGAGTATTGCAAAGGTTTGAGCAGAGGAATTCGTTTAATGAAGTTGCACAACAAGGTGATGCTTACACTGCTCCTGAATGTACAAGATAACACCGATGTTCCTAATATCTTTGAGAATCATCACGTCAATGACGCCGGTGAAAAGATCGCCTGTCATGCTGTGGACATACAAGAGTTGATCAAGAAGAAGCCAACATTCGAGGACATTGAGGACAAAGAAGAAGATGACACCATGGGGAATTACGATTCAGACTCATACACATGGCGAAGATGTTGATGCTGCTGCTGCGGATGATGATTACATTGATTTTGTCGTATTTGCCTGTCAGAAGACGTTTTTTATCTACTATGTGAAATTGTGTTTGCTATGATAACTGAAACCTGATGAACATGTTGTTTAGTATCTTGCTGTAAGAACATCACTTGTTATGTATGCTGATTTGTGTTTGGTGATTGTATGACAACTAAAACATGATGACATTGTTGTTTAGTTGTACTCATATTTGGCTGTGAAACTTGAATTTGATGACATAGTTTGTTGTTGGATTGCAATTTGCTCGACGTCTTCGAATGAGAACAAAGATGACCCGACAGGGCCTCTGCTATTTATTTATTTATATGAGAAAAAGGGGATACCCCCTAATTTCCGTTAATAGAAATCATTAGATGTTCACAACACTACGCCCAGCCTGCTACACAGGTTTCATTCGTTACAAGTTTCAGCAAAGTGCTCATGTCGTAGCCACTGAATACATCACAAGTGCTACATACACTGCAAATAAAGAGACAATCATCCTACAGAGCACATCGATTTTGCCCATTATCTTCACAAGCTCTTTCATCTCCTCATTAATGTCAAGGCCGTTCAGCAACTGTTGCTTGGCCATGATTAGAGGAACTGCATCTTTAAGCTTCTGCTCTGCATCTTCCTCTTCAGTCGTTCCTTCAGTTACTTGTCCAACACCCCAACCTGCTGGTATTGGGATTCCTTGGCTAACCAAATAATCAGCATAGTTGCATTCCCCCACATCAGGAACTTCCCAGAAATACAAATCACACGAATCTTCCCTTTTCTGCACGAATCAAATTGGTAGATCATCAACCAAACTATTAAAAAATCAGCAACTGAAAGCAGCAGAACAACACTTAAACATATTATTACCCCATGATTCGGGCATTTGTAGAAGACTCGGCCAGGGTTGCGGATTGTGGTTGAGACGCGACGGATGACTCTGCGTGATTTGCAGCAGTGGCACCACACCAATGGCAGCGGGTTCCAATGAGCAATCGGCTGCGGTGCGCGTGCCGGCGAGGGTTTGATGAGACCCACAGGCGATGGTATGGGTTGCGACTTGGCGCATATCTGGTTGTTGCCTGCTGAAGAGAAGGTGGACGAGCAGCCAACGGACATGGTTGCTACGGCCAGAGCTTCTGATGCTAGGCAGAGTAAGTAGAGAAGAGGAGAAGCGAATGTTGGATATGTCAGTTTCATTACTTGCAGAGTAGCATAGCACCATATATAGTCATAGTCTAGGTTTGGATTTGAACCAGCTACAGGAGCACGTCTTTCTTTTTTCTAAAACTCGGCAACGTCTCATTACTGGTACACTAGCTTGTTCTGTACGCCTTCCCAAGTCTTTGATTTTCTTTCCCTTTTTTGCGAGAAAGGAAGGAGGACAAAATTGAGAGTTCCTGGGACTCGAACCCAAGACCTCTCGGTTGAAAACCAAGGGTGCTAGTCACTTATGTGGCGAATGTTCCCTGTGAGGAGGACGGCAGACGAACGCATTTTCCTCACAGTTTTCTTCCTATATATAAAAAAGTATGCTACTTGGTGTCCGCTTAGTCAACAAAACGATCGTGTCAACCTTGACCATTGGATTGACTTTCAACGGCTGTCGCGTTTCTTCAGTCTCTTCTTCCTCGAGCTGCCAAAGCCAAACCAGCGCCGGCGGGACCGCCTGCTCCCGCCTCCCACGGCTGGCTATGATCTGACCCGGCTCCTGTTCGTTCCCATCCGAGGCCTCACCATCGTCCTCCGCCTTGGTTCGCTCGCCGCGGCGCCGCCCTCCGGTGTTGTCAACATGGTCAAGAACCAAGAGGAATAAGGAGATGACTGTACATGGTGAGGATGACAGTAGGGACCCAGCAGCGCGCGCAGTAATTTTGTTTTTTCGGGACGGAGAAGGGTATCAACTGGGTTGTGCAGGACCCGTGGCCCGTCTAGCCCAGGCTTTTATTTCATATGTTTAGCACATGGCCAGCCCAGTTTGTTTCTTTCCTTTCTGAAAATTGCTAGCCAGCTATTTTGTTTTTTGCAGAATAACCAACGTAGGCCTACTTGCTTTTCTACACCCTGCTAGGCCGGAAATCTTTCAAGACGAGGAGGGATGCATTTTGCCCAGAAAATGGGCTATAAGTAATAAGAAATGGGCCATAAGTAATTGTCGGAGTAAATAGCCATGGGTAGCCTAGCCGGCTTCCCCTGGCCCTTCTGAAAAAATTACGAGCCCGTCCAGCTCTCAAGAATCCAAGACATGGGGCCGCCTTCCCCTTGCTGGCTGTCACCCAGGCCGGCTTTAGGAAGGCGGCCCGACTTTAGCCCTCATGAAGAAAGCCATGGGAGGGCCTACTTCGAGAAGCCGGCCGCGAGGAGGCCGACTCCAAGAAGCCCGCTCCCATAAAGCGGTCGAGACCGTACCCTCAAAGTTTGCATCCACCTAGCGGCGATGAGACGGGGCGTGGCTACAGTAAAGCCTGCCACCCCCAAATCCCGGATCATGATCGGCACAGTGCGCCGTACGGGTGACCATGACCCGTCCGGTGCAACACTGTTGCCATGATGGCCCTGATGCCATCCACGATGGGCTGCCAGTACGGCCCACGGGCGGTGGGCCCCTTCGGACAGAGAGACACCCGAAGGCGGCCACGCCTCCCCCAGTCGGCCCAAGACAGAGCCGGCTCCCCACAACCGGCTTGCCGCCTCGCTCGAAGGAGACGCCCCATTAAGGAGACAAGATGCGGTGAGGCTACAGCGATCGCCCGCCGGGCGGCGGCACTGTAGCCACGCCTACCTCGACGAAGCCCAAGTCACCAAGATAGAGCAACAGTAACCAGCCGCCGACCAGGTCCTGGACAGTGGGGCCTGCCTATGGACCAATGGGCCGGCAGCCGGCGGGACCCACCAGTCGGCGGGCCCCAGCAGCCGGCGCAGAAGCCGGCGAGCGTAGTCACAGACGGCTGGGCCCCGCGCCCAGTCGGATTACCATTGTACCCCCGGGGGTAGGCCTATATAAACCCCCTGGGGCGCCCATGCAAAGGGTTGGACCCCCAGCTAGTTTTAGACACCACACAAGGAGAAGAAGCAAGCTAGTCGTGCCCTTCTTCCTCCTCCCACCGAACAGCTCAAGGAGCATTGTGTACCTACTTGTCCATCTACTGATCATGCGGAGACCCCGCAGAGCAGCAGTAGGGGTGTTATCTCCACGGAGAGCCCCGAAGCTGGGTAAGATTCGCCGGCGTGCATGTCTTCGCCTCATCCCGTTTCCAGGCACCGGCGACGTCTTACTGGCTCCCACAATGATAAGCCACCCGTTGGCATATGTCGCACCTACCACCCGAAATTTGGCGCCCACCGTGGGGCCAGGTGCACCGTCGTCCGGAGACCTGTTCTGGAAGGGAACCCTCTTCCTCCCCAGGGAGCGTAGCCAGCCCGGCACGCCCGATGGCGCTTGGCACGACGCGCTACAAGGCGTCACCAGCATCTGCGCAGCGAGCAGCCTCGCCAATCTCCTCGACGAAACCCTCATCTCCGACGAGCTCGCCTCCGATGTGGGCACCGACCACCTCGCCAACCTCCTCGGCCAGCTCCATGTCTCCAGCGAGCCCGCTGTGGATCTGGAGTCAGTTGGCTCCACCGACCCGATGCCTGTCGACTCCGACACGGCCTCCTTCGACACCTTCCCCACCAACGTAGCGATCTACAACGACCCGCTTCCACGGACCGACGGCCGCGGTACTGTCACCACCGAAGTGATGGTCGTCGGCCACGGCGGCCCGGCCGACGAGAGCGCGGTGGCCGACGACTTGTCCACCCCCCTCCCGGCTGATGCCGACGATGAAGCACTGGAGGCGCGCCGCCTCGCCCTCCTCGCAGAGGGCCGGAGGCTGGCTTCCGTGAGACGCCTCACTGAGGCCTACCAGCGCGAAGTTGACCGCGCCGCCTTCGGCATGCCGGCCCCGGGCGGGCCAAGCCCGGCCGGCATTGTCAAGCAACGCGGCGCCGTCATCGCCGACATGCTGGGAGTCGACCGCCCGGTCTATGCCACTCCGCTCGAGAACTAGCGTGCCGCCCAGGCGGCCGTGGACGAGTTGGACGGCTTGGAGGCCGAAGAACTCCCCCACATGACCCGGCGCATCCAGCAACTGATTGACGCGGCCGCACGGCGGCACGAAGCTGACGCCCGCGCGGGAAGCCCTCCCCCGCGCCGAGATCACGGCGCGACGTCCCGGACACCTACTACGAGCAACGCCCGCGCGCGGCGCGAGAAAGAGCCGGCGGCTAGCCGAAGCCGGAGCCGAATCTCCATCGAGCGAGACGTGGACGGCCATCTCCGAGCCATGGAATGGCGGGGCAACCCGCCTCCGCCTCCACCCCGTGGAGAGAGATATCCCACCCCGCCGCCAGTGGCGCACCCAACTCTCAGCGCCCGACTAGGTCGCCGCGAAGGAGTCGGCGAGAACGACGCCCGCCATCGGATCGACCGCCTGGCGCGATCCCTGGCGCTGGAAGAAGAAGACGATGTCGGCCCGCCTTGTTTCGGCCCCCGCATCCGCGACGAGCCTTTCCCCAAAGGGTTCTCGCTCCCAAGAGACACACCCAAGTACAATGGCTCCGTGAAGCCGGAAGATTGGTTGATCGACTACTCCACGGCGGTCAGCATAGCCAACGGCAACCGGCGCGTTGCCATGAAGTACGTGCCCCTCATGCTGCAAGGCATGGCGCGGACCTAGCTCAACAGCCTCAAGCCTCTCAGCATCAACAGCTGGCTAGATTTCACCAAAGCTTTCATCCGCAACTTCACCAGCACCTACAAGCGGGCCCCCAAGCCCAGGCAGCTCTCCCTGTGCGTACAGGGCCCAGCCGAGTCCACTCGCAACTACCTCACGCGTTGGGCCGAGCTCCGCAATTCTTGCGAGGGGGTGCACGAGGTGCAAGCCATCGAATACTTCACTGCCGGGTGCCGAGAAGGTACCCTCCTCAAGCACAAGCTCCTTTGCGACGAGCCGACTACCCTCGACGAGCTTCTGGACATAGCAGACAAATACGCCACCGCCGACTCTTCGATGAAGACCGAGCTCCGGGTAGACGCATCCGGGAAAGTACTCAACCCGGTGCCCAAGACGCCGGCAGGGGATTCCGGCCGACGCCCACACCCGAACGACCACAAGCGCAAGGGCCCTGCGCCGCCTCCCGCCAGTCGGTAGGTGACCACGGTCGAAGACGCGCTGCCTGAAGGGCGACCCGCGCCCAAGAAGCCCAAGGGCGGCCGGCCGGCTTGGCAGCCGGCTTTCTCCTACGAGCAAACTCTCGACGCCCCGTGCAAATTCCATAGCGGCGCGAAGCCGTCCAACCACACAACCCGGAAGTGCCATTGGCTCACCCGAATCTCTAAAGGCGAGGGGCTCGCGCCGCCTCCACCTGCCGGCCCGCCGCCTCCGGCTCCGCCGCCTCCGGCCGCTCGGCCCGCAGTCAGATCCGTGCACGACGAATTCCCCGACGAGCAAGCAACCTACATCGTCTTTAAAAGCCAGCTCGAAGACCGGCGCGGCAAATGCCGAGAGCACCAGGAAGTCAGCGTGGTCGCTGCCAACCCCGCCGGACAAATGCATTGGTCAGAAAAACCCATCAGCTGGAGCCGGGCCGACCATCCAGAGGTGATGCCGTCTCCCGGCTCTTATGCGTTGGTCCTGGAAGCCACCCTCGCGACGGACAGACGCGCTGCCCGCTTCTCCCGCGTGCTGATAGACGGCGGGAGTAGCATCAACATCGTGTACCCTGACACCCTGGAGAAGCTAAATGTCAAGACGAAGCAGCTCATGCCTACTCGGACAGTGTTTCATGGCATTGTACCCGGCTTGTCCTGCGCCCCCGTTGGCAAGATCAAGATTGATGTACTCTTTGGGGACAAGGAGCATTTCCGCCGGGAAGCAATCTGGTTTGAAGTGGTAGACCTAGAGAGCCCCTACCACGCGTTGCTTGGCCGACCCGCCTTGGCCAGGTTCATGGCAGTTCCCCACTATGCATACCTCAAGATGAAGATACCAAGTTCCAAGGGCGTCATCACCGTAGCCGGCGATTACAAGAAGTCTTCCGAGTGCGCTGCCGCCAGCAGCCGGCTGGCCGAGTCCCTTGTGATTGCCGAAGAGAAGAAGATGTTGGACCGGGTCGTGGCCATGGCCAGCAAGTAGCCGAACCAGTCCCCCGACCCCAAGGAGTATGATGCCCAAGGATCTTTCCAGCCGGCCAAAGAAAGCAAGAAGATACCCCTTGACCCCGAGCACCCCAAGAGGTTTGCCGTCATCGGGGCAAGCCTGAACAGCAAATAGGAAGGCGAGCTCGCTTATTTCCTCCGTGAGAATCGGGACATCTTTGCATGGTCCCCAAGGACATGCCGGGTGTTCCGAAGGAATTCGCCGAGCACAAACTACACGTCCGAAAAGACGCGAAACCAGTCAAGCAGCCCCTCCGCCGACTATCAGAGGAAAAGAGAAGGATTATAGGGGAGGAGATAGCCCGGCTTCTGGCAGCCGGCTTCATTATGGAAGTCTTCTTTCCAGAGTGGCTTGCCAACCCGGTCCTCATGTTAAAGAAGAACAACAAGTGGCGCATGTGTATAGACTACACAAGCCTCAACAAGGCCTGCCCTAAAGATCCCTTTGCCCTACCGAGGATTGACCAAGTGATAGACTCCACGGCCCGATGCGAGCTGTTGAGTTTCTTGGATGCTTACTCAGGATATCACCAGATAAAGCTAGATCCGGACGACCGCCCGAAGACCGCCTTCATCACGCCATTTGGAGCCTTCTGCTACCTGACTATGACATTCGGCTTAAGAAATGCCGGTGCCACTTTTCAGCGTTGCATGCAGAAGTGCCTCCTCAAGCAACTCGGCAGAAACGCTCACGTCTACGTGGACGACATTGTGGTGAAGACGGAGAAGCACGGCACCTTGCTGGAAGACCTCAAAGAAACGTTTGAGAACCTACGCCGGTTCCAAATCAAGCTCAACCCTGAGAAATGCGTGTTCGGAGTGCCAGCCGGCCAGCTCCTAGGCTTCCTGGTCTCCGAACGCGGCATCAAATGCAACCCGGTGAAGATCAAGGCCATCGAGAGAATGGCGATCCCCACCAAGCTTCGAGACATCCAAAAGTTCACCGGATGCTTGGCCTCCTTGAACCGCTTCATCAGCCGGCTCGGAGAGAAAGCTCTCCCCCTCTACCGCCTCATGAAGAAGAGCACTCACTTTGAGTGGAACGACCAGGCCGACCAAGCTTTTCACGAGCTGAAGAAGATGCTGGCCACGCCGCCCGTCCTAGCGGCGCCGACTGAGAAAGAGCCCATGCTCCTTTACATTGCCGCAACCAGCCGGGTGGTCAGCACCGTCATCGTAGTCCAACGCCCAGAAGAAGGCCGAGCCCAGCCGGTCCAGAGGCCGGTGTATTATTTGAGCGAGGTGCTGTCCGCTTCAAAGCAGAACTACCCGCACTACCAGAAGATGTGTTACGGCATGTACTTCACCGCCAAGAAGCTGAAGCCCTACTTTCAAGAGCATCCTGTCACGGTCGTATGCACTGCCCCGCTGGCCAAGATCATAGGCAGCCGGGACGCATCCGGCCAGGTGGCGAAATGGGCCATCGAGCTGGCCCCTTACACAATCTTCTACCAGCCCCGCACCGCCATCAAGTCCCAAGCACTGGCCGACTTCCTCGTCGACTGGGCCGAGACCCAGTACCTGCCGCCGGCTCCCGACTCCACCCATTGGCGCATGCACTTTGACGGGTCCAAGATGCCCACCAGCTTGGGAGCCGGCGTCGTCCTTACCTCTCCCAAAGGCGACAAGCACAGATACACGCTGCAGATGCACTTTGCCGCCTCCAACAATGTAGCCGAGTACGAGGCGCTCATACACGGGCTCCGGCTTGCCAAGGAACTCGGCATCCGATGGATCCTATGTTATGGCGACTCGGACTTGGTGGTTCAGCAATCATCCGGCGACTGGGACGCCAAGGATGCAAATATGGCAAGCTACCGCTTCCTGGTTCAACAACTCAGCGGATACTTTGAAGGATGCAAGTTCCTCTACGTACCGCGAGCCGACAAGGAGCCAGCGGATGCCCTGGCTCGAATAGGCTCCACTCGGCAAGCAATACCAACCGGCGTCGCTCTACAACGCCTCCCCAAGCCGTCCATCAAGCCGTCTCCAGAGTCTGACTCCATCTTTGTACCGCCTGACCCCGACGCGGCCGGGTCCGTCTCGAAGAACCAAGCAGGCGACCCCGGGACTTCAGTAGTCGGCCCGAGGACTTCGGCAACCGTCTCGGGGACTGCCACACCCGGCTCGGGGACTGCAGTAGCCGGCCCGGGGACTGCACCAACACAACAGCCGGCGGCCGACTCCAGCATTTCACCACCCAGCCCGCCCACCCTGGTGGCAGTAGCCACATTGGCAGTAGGAGAAGTCGCGGCTCCATCATGGGCTCAGTCCATCCTCAACTTCCTAGTAAACCAAGATCTGCCGGATGACAAAACAGAGGAAAGACAAGTCCAACGTCGAGCCGGAGCATACACAATCGTCAACAGAGAACTCGTCAAGCGCAGTGTCACTGGAGTCCTCCAACGGTGCGTCGAGCAAGAGAAGGGCATTGCAATCCTCAGAGACATTCACCAAGGAGAATGCAGCCACCATGCGGCTTCAAGATCACTCGTCGCCAAAACTTTCCGCCATGGTTTCTTCTGGCCGACTGCTTTGGATGATGCCAAAGAATTAGTTAAATATTGCAAAGGGTGCCAACTCTTCAGCTCCAAGCAACACATGCCGGCTTCGGCACTCAAGACCATTCCCCTCACCTGGCCCTTCGCCGTTTGGGGACTGGACATGGTGGGCCCATTCAAGACGGCACGCGGCGGCATGACGCATTTGCTCATTGCCGTGGACAAATTCACCAAGTGGATTGAGGCAAAGCCGATCAAGAAGCTGAATGGGCCGACTGCTGTGACATTCATCGCAGACATAACAACTCGGTACGGCGTGCCACACAGCATCATCACCGACAATGGCACGAATTTTGCCAAAGGAGCCTTGGCACGTTTCTGCGCAGCCCAAGGTATCCCGCTGGACTTAGCGTCCGTCGCCCACCCGCAGTCAAACGGCCAGGTCGAGCGAGCCAACGGCCTCATCCTCTCCAGCATCAAGCCCCGACTGGTCGTACCACTGGAGCGTTCAGCCGGTTGTTGGCTCGATGAGCTGCCGGCTGTCCTTTGGAGTCTGCGCACTACCCCAAACAAGTCAATCGGCTTCACTCCTTTCTTCCTCGTGTACGGTGCCGAGGCGATCATCCCAACCGACATCGAGTTCGACTCGCCCCGGGTAACCATGTACACGGAGGCGGAGGCCAAGGAAGCACGAGAAGACGGCGTCGACCTGCTGGAAGAAGGCCGGCTGTTAGCCCTCAGCCGGTCTGCCATCTACCAGCAGGGTTTGCGCCGCTACCACAGTCGGAAGGTCAGGCCAAGATCTTTCCAAGAGGGCGATCTTGTGCTCCGGCTGATCCAGTGAACAGCCGGCCAGCACAAGCTCTCGGCCCCTTGGGAGGGCCCCTTCGTCATCAGCAGAGCTCTAGGCAACGACTCCTACTACCTAATCGACGCGCAGAAGCCCAACGCACGCAAGAGAGACGACTCCGGCAAGGAGTCGGAACGACCATGGAACGTCAACCTCCTTCGAAGATTTTACAGTTGAAATGCAGTATGTATCACGCTAAATTTTGTACTAAATACGAGACAATAGGCCCCCCGAGGAGGGCTCGGGGACTGCCATCTTTTATCTATGAATGAAAAGTATCATGCTTATGATCTTGTCATTTCATTTACTTGTTCCGTCCGGCACCGGGTTCGACTAGTCGGCCCGGGGACTGGCCGACTGGAGTTATATTAGAAGTCCTACCCGCGGTCAGACAAGTAGTGTGCCGACACCCAGGCTTAGCTCTTGCCAAAGTCGTAGTTCGAAGAACCGGCTGTCCGGCTAGCAAGAGTCAAAAGCAGGAAAGGATGCCCACACGAAAAATGGCCAGGGACCAAAGGACTAATATAACGAAAGCCGGTTTGCCGCCTACCACCAACCGACTACCAAAGTAGCTGGCCGACCGGTTTCCATTCACTTCACTTCAATCCAAGAAAGCTCGAGTACTTGCCTCCCCAAAGAGGGAAGGCGGCAAAGGAAAAAGCCTAAGGATAAAAAGCATACGCGAATGGAAACCAAACATGCACATAATAATATTTACATAAAAGACCTCCAAGAGGCCAGCATTCAACATAGTTTGGATACACCCCCAGCCCAGTGGGTGGAACTGCGAAAGCTTAATAAAGATTGTTCAAAAGGCAACAAGCAGGAAAAATAAGGACGGCAGGTCAAGCTGGCGGAGCGACCGACGAGCCGGGCTGGTCGGCGGAGACGGTTGTGCCGGCTGAAGGAGTGGCCGGCTGGCGAACCTCGGCTTGATCACCGCCTCCCGCAGAGGGCGCGCTTCCACGCGCCTCGTTGCTGGAGGCACGGTCAGCCTGAGGCCGGCCGGTTGTTCCACTAGCCGGCTCGACGTCTTCACCGTCCTCTTCTTCGTCATCCTCGCCCTCGTCGCTGGAGGCGATCTCCTCTGCCGAGTCCTCGCCCACCGCCGGGTTCAGCCCGAACCACTCCTCCGGCTGGGCAACGCCGTCATCATTGATTTCAGGTGCAAAAACGCTGATGTCGGTGCACTCGGCGATCGTCGAAGCACGCTGGGCGATAGCCGGCCGCACCTCCTCCAGCTCCGCGTCGGCCTCCAGCCGCCAAGTGCGCAGCTGGTCCAGGTTCAGCCCTGGGGTACCAAGCTCGAACGAACTCCAACGCCGCCCGGCTCCAAGACGGGCCGCCGACGCCTTCCAAGCTTCAAAGCGACCGACTGCGACCTCCAGCCAGTCGGCAGTCCGGCTTGGGTGCGGGGATCGTCTCGGGCCAGCCAAAGGGCGGCCAACACCTGCGCCTCGACACGTTGGAGCCGGCGAAGCATCTGGTGAGCCGGCTGCAGCCGCGCTCGGACAGCCAAGAGCTACTCCTCAAGCGTCCGATTCGCGTCCGGCACGATGTTGATCCCTGCCTGACGGCGCGCCTCGCGATGGGCCTCGCTAGTTTGGGCGGCGAAGGCGGAGAAGGCGGGAAAGTAGTCTGCATAAGAAAATAGGTAGCAGCACAAGTCAGGCCAAAAACCAGGCGGCAAGGGGCAGGAGAGGAGCGAGGAAGGCGGCTTACCGTCGATCAAGTCCTCGATGCGGCCGAAGCCTTCATCCAGCGCTCGCCGGGTCTCAGCCCAGCTCGCCGCCTCGGTCTCAAACTCTGCCTTCAGGGCGGCCTCGCTATCCTGCGCTTTCTGTAGGGCCGCCTTGTGGCTCTCCTCTTGGTCAGCCAGCTTCTTGGCCAGGCGGTCACGCTCCTGGACCAAGGCAGCGTACTCAGCATCCTTGGTACGAAGGGCGGCCTGCGCTTCGCCGAGCTCCCTCCTCAAGTCGGCGTTGGCCCCTTAAAGCACGAAAGACGAAAAAGAAAAAAACCAATAAGGAAAAAGTCGTCAAGGAAGATCCGACCCGACTGCTCAGCAGTCGGCCCGAATCTCGGGGACTACACCCAGTGGGTGCGCTGACGCGCCCCCACAGGAGACAGACAAGATCAAGCACTTACTTCGGCTGTTGGCCAGGTCGTCGGTCTTCCGACCCAACTCCTGAGCCTGGGAGTTGAAGGCGGCAGCACGGGAGTTATGATATTCCTGGAAGTCCAGACAGGAAGCAAAAATAAGGTAGTCGTCAAGAAAGATCCGACCCGACTGCTCAGCAGTCGGCCCGAATCTCGGGGACTACACCCAGTGGGTGCGCTGACGCGCCCCCACGGAAGAAATCAAGAGACCAAAGCAGCCAAGAATGAAAGACTCACCCGGATGGCAGCCCACGTCGACAGGAACTCCTGGGTGTACTGCTGCAGCAAGGCGGCCTGAGCTTGAAGCCGGCTCCGGACCTCTTGAGCCGCCACATTCAGCTCGCCAGTCCCCCCGCTGGGAGTCCACTCGGGCGTGGCGGTGCTGGCCGCCTCCAGAGCCTCCGCCGACTGGCCGGCGCCCGCAACTCGGCGCGACTCCGGCGGAGCGGCGCCTCCCCCTGCGCGCCGACGCGTCACCGGCTGCACCTCGAAGCCGGCTCCGTCCTCTGGCTCACCCCCGGCCGGCTCCTCTGGCGCCGTTGACGATTGGCCGCCTTGGCCCGCTCCGGTTGGCGCTGCCGGCGGCGCTCTCCCCGCGAAGACCACGAGGTCCTCCCTCCTCTCCATCAACGGCGGGTCTTGGAGGATTTCCTCCGCCAGGGGCAATGGGGTGTCAGGGGCCACGGCTCGGAGGGGAATGGCGAGCAGCGGAGGCTGGTTACGCGAACCCTCCGCCTCCGTTTCCGCGGTCGCCGCCTCCGCCTGGGCCTTGGCTGCTGCGTCGGCCTGCTCCCTCGCCGCCTGGGCGGCCGCTTTTTCCGCCACCTCACGCTCCTCCCGCGCCTCACGGGCGTTCCGCTCTGTGGCCTCCCTGAGGTCGGCGCGGGGGTCCACGCGGCGGGAGCCCGAAGACCCTCCAGTCGGCCCAACTACGGATCCGCCCGGACCCCGCTCAAGGGAAAGCGGCGCCCTATCCAGCGAGCGGGAAAAGGTTAGGAAGAATGTTCGAACAGGAGAGAACGATGAAAAGCATGCGACCAGGCAATCGACGACTCACGCTGAGACCGCCTGAGGCTGCTTCACCGCCTTGCGGAAGCGGGCCACTTTCGCGGCCGCCTCATCTCGTTTGGTCGCCGCGGTGGAGGCTTTGGACTTCTTCGGCCGACTGCCGAAGAGGATTAACACGGCCCGGCGCTTCTATGCGCCGCCGCCGGCAGCCGGCGTGGTGGACAAGCCCGCGCCCTGATGATCGGCCGCCGACTGGCGACGCGGGGCGACTTCGGCTTCGGCGTCATCCGGCCAGTCCTCGAAGCTGGCGGTAAGCCCTGTGCCTCCGGGCTCGGCATCGTCCCCCACGACGGCGTCTTCCATGGCGGCCGCCCCCAAATCCGAGTCGTCGACATCGTCCACCGTGCGGTCGGGGACGTAGTGGCGTTCTATCCCTGCTGCCCCGGTCGTCGGCGGAAGAAGGGGGTTCTGCTAAGAAGACCGACCGATCAGAAGCCGGCCATCATAAAGCCGGCTACCAACAAAAAGAAGAAAGAGAGGAAAGCTTACCGCGGGGGGAGGGTTGGCGCGAGAATACGGCACCTTGCCGTATCGCCAGTCGTCGGTGAGCTTGCAATTGGAGATATAATTTACCATGTACGACACCTCCGCATGAGGCATCTCCCTGGTGCTCAGCCGGCTTGGGTCAAAGCGGCCGCTCATCTGACACATCATGTGGGGCCGGCTTTGGAGAGGAAGTATCCGGCGCTCCACGAAGGCGGCGACAAAGTCGGCCCCGCTCAGGCCTTCCGACTGGATCATCACCCGAAGCCGGGAGACGGCAGCGTTCCCGGCCTGAGACAGTGACCTGGACCGGAAACTCCATGAGGGCTGCCTCTCAGCCGGCGGGCCGGCTACGTAAGCGGGCAGGTTGACGTGGTCTCCTTGCTGGGCGACGTTCTTCACGTAGAAGTAGGACTTCTGCCAGATCTTCACCGACTGGATCAGGGGGATGGACGGGAACGTGTTGTTCTCGCCCGACCTCCTCATGGCGATGTAGGCCCCGCAGGGGGCGGGCACGCCTGCGACGACGGTGCCGAGTTTGCTCTGGAAGAATTCCCCCAGAGCTCCAGCGTGGGGAGCAGCCCCAAGAAACCTTCGCAGAGAGAGACGAAGGCCGATAGCAGCATCACCGCGTTGGGCGTGAGGTGATGCGGCTGAATATTGTAGAACTCGAGGAAGGAGCGCAGGAATCCGCTCGCCGGAAGGCCGAAGCCGCGCAGGAAGTGCGAGCGGAAGACGACCCGCTCGCCCTCCTCCGGTGCCGGCGAGATCTCCGTCTCTGGCGCCAGGCGGACCCGCACGGGGTTGGCGTCGGGCAGGCGCCGAGTCTAGCGGAGGAACTCAACATGGTCCTCATGGACGTTGGAGCCATCCCACGAGCTCGACAGCGCCATGGGAGCAAGACGATGTGGCGGCGCAACGGCGCTGAGACGGGAGGCTGCGGCGGCAACGAGAGGAAGAAAGGAGGACGAGAAGGGGTGGAGCGAGAGAGAGCGTGCGAACCTCTGTCTCTCCCCCTCCTCCCCCTACTTATAGGCTCGCGTTGCGGAGCCGAGGAGGCGCGGCGTGGGGAAACGTGGGGATCGATCGTGCCCACTCCCCCACGTCCCGCGTTTATTGCACCCTAACGGCGAAATAAAATCGCCACGGGAAGGCGAGCGGTCCACCTGGGCCGCAGAAGATCAGCGTTCGGGCCGAGGCCTAGGAGTGGCGGGCCCGGGCCTGCGGCGGCGTCCCGTCGCGCGCCTGCGCCGGCAGGGTCTCGCTGCCGCGTGGCCCGTGGGAGGGCCCGCGGTCAGCACGCGGGTCGACCACTTTCCCGCCTGCAAGACGCAGGGCTCCCCGAAATCGGCATACACCAGCAAAGCCGACTCTTCAGGGTAGGAAGCTGACCAAGCTTCTCGTCCCTTTGTCCGCCTCGAAGCTCGATCAGCTTCGGGGACTACTGTTGGAGTAAATAGCCATGGGTAGCCTAGCCGGCTTCCCCTGGCCCTTCTGAAAAAATTTCGAGCCCGTCTGGCTCTCAAGAATCCAAGACATGGGGCCGCCTTCCCCTTGCTGGCTGTCACCCAGGCCGGCTTTAGGAAGGCGGCCCGACTTTAGCCCTCATGAAGAAAGCCATGGGAGGGCCGACTTCGAGAAGCCGGCCGCGAGGAGGCCGACTCCAAGAAGCCGGCTCCCATAAAGCGGTCGAGACCGTACCCTCAAAGTTTGCATCCACCTAGCGGTGATGAGACGGGGCGTGGCTACAGTAAAGCCTGCCACCCCCAAATCCCGGAGCACGATCGACACAGTGCGCCGTACGGGTGACCATGACCCCTCCGGCGCAACACTGTTGCCATGATGACCCTGATGCCATCCACGATGGGCTGCCAGTACGGCCCACGGGCGGTGGGCCCCTTCGGACAGAGAGACACCCGAAGGCGGCCATGCCTCCCCCAGTCGGCCTAAGACAGGGCCGGCTCCCCGCAACCGGCTTGCCGCCTCCCTCGAAGGAGATGCCCCATTAAGGAGACAAGACGCGGTGAGGCTACACCGATCGCCCGCCGGGCGGCCGCACTGTAGCCACGCCTACCTCGACGAAGCCCACGTCACCAAGATAGAGCAACAGTAACCAGCCGCCGACCAGGTCCTGGACAGTGGGGCCTGCCTGTCGACCAAGGGGCCGGCAGCCGGCGGGACCCACCAGTCAGCGGGCCCCAGCAGCCGGCGCAAAAGCCAGCGAGCGCAGTCACAGACGGCTGGGCCCCGCGCCCAGTCGGATTACCATTGTACCCCCGGGGGGTAGGCCTATATAAACCCCCCGGGGCGCCCATGCAAAGGGTTGGACCCCCGGCTAGTTTTAGACACCACACAAGGAGAAGAAGCAAGCTAGCCGTGCCCTTCTTCCTCCTCCCACCGAACAGCTCAAGGAGCATTGTGTAGCTACTTGTCCATCTAGTGATCATGCGGAGACCCCGTAGAGAAGCAGTAGGGGTGTTATCTCCACGGAGAGCCCCGAAGCTGGGTAAGATTCACCGACGTGCATGTCTTCGCCTCATCCTGTTTCCAGGCACCGGCGACGTCTTACTGGCTCCCACAATGATAAGCCACCTGTTGGCATATGTCACACCTACCACCCGACAGTAATAATAAATGGGATGTAAAATGAAAAAATACAGCAAACAGACAATTAGTTCCAAAATACTGTTTTCTTTCGGATTTTGATATTTTAAATTTCATAGTTTTTGTGCGGGTAAAATTTCATTGAATTTAAATTAAGGTATATTTAGATTTAAAATTAATTTGAATCTGGCTAGAAATTTCGGGCTGTATGCTGTTTGGGACAGATTTGGAGGCTCACTTGTGGGTCTACTAGGTTGACGTGTACTTTGGCTTTGTCAACTTAGTCCACAAACGATTCTAGCAGTAGTGACCGTTGGATGTTAATCCAACAGCCGTGCTGCTTCTTCAATATCTCATCTTCTTGCTCCAGCCACCCAAACCAGCTCCGGTGGGACTGCCTGCTCCCGCCTCCCATAGCCGGCTGTGCTGCCGCACAAGCCGCACCGCCCCACCCTACTTCATTGCTGGCCAGGCCATTCCTCTACTCACCCACACCTCCTATTATTTTCCAGCGACGGCACCCGAACCAGTAAACCCTCGTACTCCCCACCGCGTGGGCAACCATTGCCGAGTCTTCCCCAGCTTCGTGTCGTTCCCTTCCTAGGCCTCGCCGTTGTCCACCGCCATGGTGCTCTCGGCGCGGCCTGGTCAACTTGGTCAATGAACGACATCCATCGGTCGTGGACTGTATGCACAAAATAATGATTCCTCCACCTGACAGCTGGGACCCACCGGAAGGGCCTCTGTATTTCGTGAAAAAATGTTCCCCCCACTGACATGTCAGACCCACCAGCTATATCTTCGCACGCAAGGAAGTGCCTCCTTATTACGCACAGAAAATGAATACCCCCTGCTAGCTGGGACCCACCATAGTAGGAGGATGACTTGTGGGCCAACAAAGTTGACGGGGATGGAGGGCTTTGTCAACTTAGTCAATATGAACGATTCTAGCTCAAGTGACCGTATGATGTCCGTCCAACGGCCGTAGTGCTTCTTCAACCTCTGGTCTTCTTGCTCCAGCCGCCAAAGCAGCGCCGGTTGTGCCGCATGCTCCTACCTCCCGTGGCCGGCTGTGCTGCCGCGGAGGCCTCACCGCCCCTACTATTCCCACCGCTGGCCAGGCCCTGCGGCGACGGCAGCCTCACACCGCATCCGAACCAGTGAACCCTCGTACTTATCTCCACGCGGGCTTCCCCTGCCGCGTCTTCCCCGACTCCGCGTCGTCCCCTTCCTAGGCCTCGCCGTCATCCACCGCTGTGGTGCTCTCCACGCGGCGTGGTCAACATGGTCAACGACTTCCATCGGAAGAGTACTATACATGGAGAGGCTGACAGCTGGGTCCACGGCCACAGCCCAGTTTTTTTGTGATTTGCCAAGTAAGTCGCTTTGTTAGGCCTGTTGGGCAGCAAATCTTTCAAGACGAGGAGAGCTTTCATTCGGCTGGCCAAGAAAATGGCCCATCAGTAATGAGAAATGGGATGTACACTTTTAAAACACATCAAACCGGCAATTAGTTTCAAATATATTTTTTTCATTTCAAGATCTTAAATTACATTAATTTTTATGTGTGGAGAATTTGTTGGATTTTATATTGATATACATTTATTTTTAAAATCAGTTTGAATGTGAGTCGAAATTTCGGGATTAAAAACAGTTCGGACCGCACCGAAATATGCAAAATTTCGTATATTTTTTTAACCGTGGCCACAATTTGGGCTGTAATGCTAACAAAAAGAATATGGGCTCCAAAAAAACCTTAAGAATTAGCAAATGGGCTGAAAATTATTAGAAATAATGGCAGATGGGCTGTATGCTGTTTTCCACAGATTTGAGGCTTTCCTAAAAAAAGGTTGACGCACAAGCAGTGACTGTTGGATGTCCATCCAACGACCGTCGTGCTTCTTCAATCTCTGCTCTTCCTGCTCCAGCCGCTCAAACAAGCGCCGGCGGGACTGCCTGCTCCCTCCTCCCTGCGGCCGGCTGTGCTGCCGCGCAGGCCTCACCGCCCCACCGTACTCCCATCGCTGGCCTAGCCATCCCGCTACTCACCCACACCTGTTGTTATTCTCCGGCGACGGCAGACAAACCAGTAAACCCTCGTACAGTCGTACTCCCCTCAGTGTGGGAAACAACTTCCGAGTCTTCCCTGCCTCTGTGTCGTTCCCTTCCTAGGCCTCGCCGTCGTCCACCACCCTGGTGCTCTCGACGCGGCCTGGTCAACATGGTCAACGACCGACATGCATCTGAAGTGCACTGTACGTGGAGAGGCCGACAGCTGCGTCCACGGCCGCACGCAGGAAATGCCTCCTTATTACACGCAAAATAATAATTCCTCCACCTGACATCAGGGACCCACCGATGGGCCTTTGTATTTCGCGAAAAAAACGTTACCGCTGCTGACAGCTCGGACCCACCAGCTATATCTTCGCACGCAAGGAAGTGCCTCCTTATTACGCACAAAAAAATGAATACTCCCCCTGTTAGCTGGGACCCAGTATAGTGGCAGGCTGACTTGTGGGCCTCCTAAGTTGATGGGGATGGAGGGCTTTGTCAACTTAGTCAATATGCACGATTCTAGCTCTAGTGACCATACGATGTCCATCCAACAGCCGTAGTGCTTCTTCAACCTCTGGTCTTCTTGCTCCAGCCGCCCAAACCAGCGCCGGTCATGCCTCGTGCTCCTGCCTCCCATGGCCGGCTGCGATGCGGCAGAGGCCTCACCGCCCCCTACTACTCCCACCACTGTCCAGGCCATCCCTCTACTCACCCACACCCCTGTTACTCTGCGGCGATGGCAGCCTCACACCGCAGCGAACCAGTGCCCTCGTACTCCTCTAACGTGGGCATACACTACCGCGTCTTCCCCGGCTACGCGTCGTCCCCTTCCTAGGCCTCGCCGTCGTCCACCGCCCTGGTGCTCTCGGCACGGTGTGGTCAACGTGGTCAAGGAATGGCTTCCATCGGACGTGGACTGTACGTGGAGAGGCTGGCAGCTGGGTCCACGGCCGCAGCAAGGAAGTGCCTCCTTATTATGTGCAAGATAATTATTCCTCCACCTGACAGCGAGGACCCACCGGGCGGGCCACCATATTTCGCCCCCTAACTGCTGGGACCCACCAGCTACATCTTCGCATGCAAGGAAGTGCTTGACAGTTGGGACCCACCTGGTCGAAGCGTACGTAGCATTGTCATTCTGGTCGCGAACGTGTACGTACATATATACTGGTCGATGTAGAGGCGCGCACTTGTCATAATAGAGGCGGCCAGGGTGCAAGAAAGAAAATACGGCCACATATGTGTACATACGGGCAGGGTCTCGAACGCCTACTCGCTTACGTACGGCCAGGGCTCGTGAACATGGCTGGGTCGGAACGGAGAAACAGCGTCGTCGTGTTCATGGGGAGGCAACGGAATGCGTCGTGTTCATGGGGAGGCAACGGAATGCATCGTGTTCATCGGGAGGGCTTGTATGGAACAGGCGATGGAAATGAGGCCTGGCGTACCGCAGAACGGAGGAAACGGCCTTGTGTTCGACCGGCCACATTCGAAACGGGATCCTGTTCATCGGGAGGGGTCTGGCGTACCGCAAAACAGAGGAAACGGACCTCATACGGTCAAAACGGGGGTCCTGTTGATCGGGAGGGGTGTGGCATACCGCAAAACGTACGAAACGAACTTGTGTTGGAGCGCTACGGTCGAAACGGGGATCCTGTTCATCGGGAGGGGTGTGGCGTACCGCAAAACGGGACTCCACAGGATACTGTTCATCTCCACCGTCGACCCCCTCCAGCCTCCACGAGCTACTGTTCATCCACCGTCGACCTCCTCCAGCCTCCACCTGCGACTGTTCATCCACGGGCTCCTGTTCATCCAGCCTCCACCGCGCTACTCCACCGGATACTATTCAACCAGCCCTCTCCACGGGCTCCTGTTCAACCACCCCTCCACGGGCTACTGTTCATCCTGCCCTCCACCGTCTACTGTTCATCCTGCCCTCCACGGGGTGGTCCTGTTCATCCAGCCCTCCACGGGGTCCTGTTCATCCAGCCCCAACCGGCTCGATGGATCGGGGTCTTGTTCATCCAGAGGCAACACCACGGGGTCATGTTCATCCACCCCCACCGGGAACTGTTCATCCACCCCCACCCCCCACCCCCCCGCAACGCTCACTGTTCATCCAGAGGCAGCATCGATCGGCTTCAGTTAGCAGCAGTAGCAAAGGAATCACTCGATCGGGTTTAGTTAACAGCCATCGATCGATCGCTCGGGTTCAGTAATGCGTAGCCTGCAGTGCAATCGCTCAGGTTCAGTTAGAGCCCAATGCCTCGCTCGGGTTCAGTTAGAGCCAACGCCTCGCACACACGCACGTACGTGTATGAGAGAAACGTGCACCGCTTGGCCCCCGACCTCCCACCGTAACCGGGAACTCCCTGAAATTTTCCTCCCCCTCGCTTCTACCATGGTTTTTTCCGTCATGGACGGCCCAAAGAATGTCATGCAGCTGCGTCTCCGGCCCGCCCAGGACGAAAAGCCCATTTTCTGTCATGATTTTTTGTCATAGAAGTAGGAGCCCACCACATCTATGATGATACCAGGTTTTGTCACAATTATCGTTATAGAAGTGTCATATGTATGACAGAAAAAAAATCGTTCGGCCCAAAATGTCATGGATGTGTCTTTTTTTTGTAGTGCAAGCTTAGACGCTTGAGACTTCTTGAAATATTATCTTGGGATGCCTTGGGCATCCCCAAGCTTAAGCTTTTTTGTCTCCTTAATTCCTCTCATATCACAGTCTCCCTAAATCTCAAAAGCTTCATCCACACAAAACTCAACAAGGACTCATGAGATAAGTTAGTATAAACCAATGTAAAAACCTTATCATACTCTTATGTCGCAAATCACTAAAATTATTAATCAACATTGCATACTAAATGCCTCCGCATATTTAATAGTCCTAACCTCAAATAGAATCATTAAACAAGCAAACATATGCAAACAATGCAAACATAACAGCAATCTGCCTAAACAGGACAGTCTGTGAAGAATGCAGCAAGATCCATACTTCCCTAGCTCCAAAATTATGAAAGAAAATTCTCACTATAGTAAATTTATCACATCTTATTATGCAAAAGGTTTCAACATTTTATCACATTCTGAATTTTCTAGGGAGTTTTTGCAACAGTGGTAAACTTTCTGTTTTCAAACAGCAACATGTAGACTCGTAAAATAGGCATAGTGAAGGCCATCAATGCCACTTTTATTGAAATAAAAGATGCAAACCATTGTTACATTGTTACCTAAGATTTATTGTAATTTAGCTCCAAGTAAAGTTACCGATGAACGAAGACAAAAGAGGGGATGCCTTCCCGGGCATCCCCAAGCTTAGGCTCTTGGTTGTCCTTGAATATTACCTTCGGGTGCGTTGGGCATCCCTGAGGGAGTCCTGGATTAGGGGGTGTTCGGATAGCCGGACTATACCTTCAGCCGGACTCCTGGACTATGAAGATACAAGATTAAAGACTCTGTCCCGTGTCCGGAAGGGACTTTCCTTGGCATGGAAGGCAAGCTTGGCGATACGGATATGAAGATCTCCTACCATTGTAACCGACTTTGTGTAACCCTAACCCTCTCCGGTGTCTATATAAACCAGAGGGTTTCAGTCCGTAGGACAACGTACACGTCAACAATCATACCATAGGCTAGCTTCTAGGGTTTAGCCTCTTCGATCTCATGGTAGATCTACACTTGTACTACCCATATCATCAATATTAATCAAGCAGGACGTAGGGTTTTACCTCCATCGAGAGGGCCCGAACCTGGGTAAAACTTTGTGTCCCTTGCCTCCTGTTACCATCCAGCCTAGACGCACAGTTCGGGACCCACTACCCGAGATCCGCCGGTTTTGACACTGACATTGGTGCTTTCATTGAGAGTTCCTTTGTGTCGTCGCCGTCAGGGTCGATGGCTCCTACGATCATCAATAGAGATGCAGTCCAGGGTGAGAGCTTCCTCCCCGGACAGATCTTCGTCTTCGGCGGCTTCGCACTGCGGGCCAATTCACTTGGCCGTCTGGAGCAGATCGAAAGCTACGCCCCTGGCCGTCAGGTCAGATTTGGAAGTTTAAACTGCACGGCTGACATCCGCGGGGAATTGATCTTCGACGGATTCGAGCCACTGCCGAGCGCGCCGCACTATCCCGACGAGCATGATCTAGCTCTGCCGCCGAACAGTGGCCTGGAGGCCGCACCTGCATCAGCTTCGACCCTTAATTCAGAGCCAACTGCGCCGATCGAGGATGGGAGGTTGGACGCCACCTCGGGGGCTGCAATCTCAACGGCGATTGAGCCGAACACCAGCCCCGTACTCTGCGAGACTCGTGACTCCATGGAGCCGGACTCCTCTTTGGACTCCGAACCCTCCGCGCCCCTGCCGATCGAATCCGATTGGGCGCCGATTATGGAGTTTACTGCCGCGGACATCTTTCAGCACTCGCCTTTCGGCGACATTCTGAAGACACTGAAGTCTCTCTCTTTATCAGGAGAGCCCTGGCCGGACTACGGTCAGCAAGGTTGGAATTCGGACGATGAAGAAATTCAAAGCCCACCCACCACCCACTTTGTAGCCACTGTCGACGATTTAACCGATTTAACCGGAATTGGGCCGTGGAACACCACCTCGTCATATGACGTATACATGGTGGACGTAGCAAAAGATGACGACGAGGGGCGGAAGGACGCACCAAAAGCTTGTTCCCTCGAAAAGCAGTCAAAGCGGCGACGCAAGCGCCGCCCCAAATCCCGCCTCGACAGAAATAGCGATCATACAGACAAAGCGCCGGAGCAGGGCGAACCGCTGCCGGACAACGGCAATCCGGATGATCAAACCGAACAAACAAATCCTGTCAAGGCTAATGGTCCGGACGACATAACGCCGGACAGGCACCTGGAGCAGCAGACTGCCCGTAAAAGGCTTGTTGCCACCGCGAGGAGTCTGAAAAAGCAGAAGAAAAGGCTCAAAGCCGCGCAAGACACACTCCAAATCAGATGGAGTAAAATACTCAACACTGCAGCAAGGTACGACGACAATCGCCCCTCCAAGAGCTACCCAAAGCGGAAGCTGCTACCCGAATTCGATGAGGAGGCCTCAGAACCCCCACAAACAAATATCAAAGCAGCCACCTGGTCGGATAGAAGACCCCTCTACCAACACAGATCGGCATACAAAGCCGCTCACAATCAATACGCGACCCATGCGAGGGCTCGCACGCAAAGGACGGCGCAACAAGATCCATCTATGGACCACGCAAGCGCGCCCCAGCATACAATGCAACACAACAAACATCCGAACAACACGGTACACCCAGCTACAGGGGTGCCGCACACCCCCTATGTTTCACCGACGAGGTGGTGGACCATGAATTTCCAGAAGGATTCAAGCCCATAAACATAGAGGCATACGACGGAGCAACAAACCCTGGGGTCTGGATTGAGGACTACATCCTTCATATCCATATGGCTCGATGAGATGATCTCCATGCCATCAAGTACCTACCCCTCAAGCTCAAAGGGCCAGCTCGTCACTGGCTCAAAGGCCTACCCGAAAGCTCCATTGGAAGTTGGGAAGAGCTCGAAGACACCTTTCGGGTAAATTTTCAAGCGACTTATGTCCGACCTCCGGATGCAGACGATTTGAGTCATATAACTCAACAGTCCGGAGAGTCAGCCCGAAAGCTTTGGAACAGGTTTCTTACTAAAAAGAACCAGATTGTCGACTGTCCGGACGCTGAAGCCTTGGCAGCTTTCAAGCATAGCGTCCGTGACGAATGGCTCGCCAGACACCTCGGCCAAAATAAGCCGAGAACGATGGCCGCACTAACAAACCTCATGACCCACTTTTGCGCGGGTGAGGACAGCTGGCTAGCTAGATGCAGCACCAGCGACCCTACCACATCTGAAGTTAGAGATGGAAACGGGAAATCACGGCGCAACAGCAATAACAAACGCCAGAAAAAAGAAGACAACACGAAGGGCACGGCAGTAAATGCTAGATTCAAAAGCTCTCGGCCAGGTCAAAAGCCGCCCCCTAAAGGCACCAGGGATGAATTGTCCAGCCTCAACAAAATTCTGGACCAAGTATGTCAGATTCATAGTACCCCTAGCAAACCTGCTAATCATACCCACAGAGAATGTT
The DNA here is from genome assembly GCF_003073215.2 of Triticum urartu. Taxonomy (NCBI): domain Eukaryota; kingdom Viridiplantae; phylum Streptophyta; class Magnoliopsida; order Poales; family Poaceae; genus Triticum; species Triticum urartu. The sequence goes on along the minus strand of NC_053028.1, from coordinate 167,684,485 downwards.
GGGTCTTCAAGCAGTCCGGCAAGCTCAACGCCGTACACAAGGGGGAGGATACACCAAGTGAAGACGAGGACGAGCCCCCCAAGCAAGACACGGGGGAACAAAAGAAATTTCCACCAGAAGTCAAAACGGTAAACGTGTTACACGTAACCAAGGGAAAAAACAACGCGGCACTCACAGGAAAATATACCCAAGTGCCTGTCACCACGAAGTCCTGCCACTGGTCATCTCAACCGATCACTTTCGACCATCGCGATTACTCAGCAAGTATCCGACATGCAGGATGGGCTTCCCTGGTATTAGACCCAGTAATTGGCGGATATCACTTCACAAGAGTCTTGATGGACGGCGGCAGTAGCCTAAACCTAATATATCAGGATACAATCCGCGGGATGGGGTTAGACCCAACACAAATTCGCCATAGCAATACTACTTTTAAAGGAGTAACGCCAGGAGAAGGACGGAGTTGGGATGGAGATGCAGGGCCTGTAGCTTGTAATGGCGGAGGACAGAGAAGAAGAACTCGGAGAAGGGAGGCACCAGGCCAGCAACAATGGCACTTACGAAGAGCGGATAGAAGGTGCTCCTTTGACCCTCAGGGGTGGCGGAGCCGGCCTTGAACACCATCGCCCCGTCGATGCCCCACGCCGTCGCCATCCGGCGCAACCGGGCAAGGCTCGCCTCCGACACGTTTGGCGAGTCCAGGGCAGACGAGTACCAAGCTGCGGCCGGGGGCTGACGAGGCGCCATGGCTCCCTAGGTCGCACGGTCAGAGCAGATCTGGAAATTTTGGAGGAAGGAAGGAGAGGCGCAAGAAAGAGGATCTGAGCAGCAACCGGGGAAAGCAAGAAGCAGGGCCTAGGCAGATGCCACTCCCTTATCAACTCGCGCGGTTGCTAAGGCGCCCACGTCCAGTCAACTACCACGCGGCGTCCAAGGCCGCAGGCTGTTAGGGCCCTCAGCGCTTCGCTCTTGCCCTTCCGCCTCCCTGCACGGCCAAGTCCGGGTGCGCCTTGGGCCCGGGGGCTACTGTCGGTGTTCTGGGAATGGGGGTCCCCAGACTTGCCTGCCTGCGGCCTGCGGCGTGGCTCAAAGGGGGGCCCAGCATGGCCCATCTTCACCAACACAAACCCAAGACCCTCGCGAGGGGCCAAGCCTCGCAGGGCGGACGACGCGGAGCTTCCTCAGGCACGGCCTCGTCAGGCTGGCTCACGAGGAGGCGGAGAGATCAAGGCGGGGTACCTCAAGAGGTGCCAGTGACGCAAGCCATGACGACTCAGGGCGCCAGGCGGGTGCCAGCCCGCGCAGCGTCCTCCTTTCCTCTTTGGTGCAAAGGGGCCAAGCGCAGCCGCGGAGTACCGAGGCATCAGGCAAGGTTGCCATTTCGGTGCAACGAGACCAAGACCAGGAGGACTACGAGATGGAGGTCACCGTGGAGCCCAAGACGGCGTCACCACCAGAGCTTTGCGCAGGCGAAGACTACTTTTGTCTGGATAGCTGATACTTGCTGTCCCCCTTCAAATTAGCCCGCCATTGTTGGCTCCCTTCCCGCTCGATATTTGGGAAGAGGACAAGGGCCTCTATAAATAGGACCAGCCACCCACATAGCAGGGAAGTCGGTCGGTTGGAGAAAGAGAGAGAGAGAGAGAAAGGTGACTGAACTCCTCCGAGAAGTTCATCGCCCCAGCCAAGAACAGACCCTCGTGAGGCTGTTCTTCCTTGTAGTGTTCATCATCATCAGCCCAAGAGACAATCCACCACACCACACACTGGAGTAGGGTATTACACCACAACAATGGCCCGAACCAGTATAAACCCTATGTCTCTTGTGTTGTTCTTTCCTTAGTTTAGATCCTAGCATGGCGGAGGGGTGCAGGTAGGTAGGAGGCGAAATCTCCATGCGCACCCCAGTGTTTGAACCTCAAGGGTCTGCCGGAACCCGAAATCCGACATTTGGCGCGCCAGGTAGGGGTGCGCCGGAATTCGTCTTCCACTGCCCCGTTCTCCTCCGACCATCATGCCCATGTCTGACGCTCGTCAGGCCCGCGCCGAGCGCCGGGCCGCACTCGCTTCCCACGTCACCCAGACGGCCCCTGTCGGCGGGCATCCACTCCGTGCCCTGTCACCTGCCGTCAACGCCACCACCGGCCCGGCGAGGGACGAGCGGCAAGCATCATCCCAGCATCCGTCCGTGCGGCAAGACGGCCGCACCGCAACTCCCTCGCTCACCCCAGCTGGTTCTTCGTCCTGCGCGCTCCACGTGCCCATGGAGGCTCGAGCTGCGCTCATCGCGGCGAACGAGCTCCTGTGCTACCGTCCCGTCGACGACGTCTACGAAGAATGGCACGACCACGTCGCCGAGCTTGTCCGCGCCGCGGGGGGCTCTCCTGCGCCGTCCGTTCCACTGCACCGCACCCCGCCCCGCACAGGCGACGAGGCTCTGGTGGCGCCCCGGCCGCCTCCTCCCCAAGAAGATGCCATGGCTCCAAGGCGCGTGGCCCCTGGGCGGAACCCGCTTCGTCAGGCGCCAGCGCGGCAAGAGCAGAGCTGCCAGGAAGTTCCTCGCCCGCAAGAAGCTGCCCGGGCGCTCCCTGCTCCAGCACGTCGCGACCATGCTCCTGCTCCCTGAAAGTGCGTTATATCGACTAGAGGGGGGTGAATAGGAGATTTTTATGAAAGTCTTCAAAACATGGGAGTTATGAAGACAACCAGTGAAGACTTTGCCTATTACTATGCAGCGGAAGTTAGATTACGCTAGGCAAGCCATGGTCAAGTATTCAATAGAGTGAAAGCACAAAGACAAACAGCTACAGTGTAATAAGGATCAGGTAGGAAGAAGTTATGAAACCAAACAGATCATACATTCATGTTGTGAAGACAAAAGATAAAGCAAGCATGCAATGTGTTCACAATGAGTAACAGTAAGAAGAGGAAGTGAAGATGAAACCAGTGACTCGTTGAAGACAATGATATGTTGGACCAGTTCCAGTTGCTGTGACAACTGTATGTCTGGTTGGAGCGGTTAGGTATTTAAACCTTAGGACACACAGTCCCGGACACCCAGTCCTGAACACGCAGTTCAGGACACCAAGTCCTCACCGTATTCTCCTTGAGCTAAGGTCACTTAGTCCTCGCCCAATCACTCTGGTAAGTCTTCAAGGTAGACTCCCAAACCTTCACAGACTTCGTTCACTGGCAATCCACAATGTCTCTTGGATGCTCTGAACGCGACGCCTAACTGTCTGGAGGATTCACAGTCCTCAAGTGTAATAAGTCTTCAGATCACACAGACAAGAAGACTTAAGTGATGCCCAATTTACTCTGGCTCTGGGTGGTTAGGGCTTTTCTCCTCGCTAGGAATTTTCTCTCAAAGGCTTCGAGGTGGGTTGCTCTCAAACGACAAAAGCCGTGCACTGAAATCTGAGCAGCCAACCGTTTATGGTTGTAGGGGGTGGGCTATTTATAGCCACTTGGCAACCCGACCTGATTTGTCCGAAATGACCCTGGGTCACTAAGGAACTGACACGTGTCGCAACGGTCAGGTTTCAAACTCTCATGGCAACTTTACTTGGGCTACAAGCAAAGCTGACTTGTCCGGCTCTGGACAAGATTCGCTCTCATTGTCTTCACTCGAAGACATAGGTTTTTGGATTAGACATCACTTCAGTCATTCTGACTGGTTCTTCTGGACCCCACTTAACAGTACGGTGGTTCCTATGACTCAACACAAAAGAAAAAGAACTACGAAAGATCTAAGTCTTCGAGCTCCATAGGCTTCATAACGTGTCTTCTGTTGTCATAGTCTTCAATGTGAATGTCTTCATATACCACCTTTGGCTTCAATGTCTTCATACATTTTTAGGGGTCATCTCTGGTAGTAAAACCGAATCAATGAGGGACTTCTACCTGTGTTATCCTGCAATTCTCACAAACACATTAGTCCCTCAACTAGGTTTGTCGTCAATACTCCAAAACCAACTAGGGGTGGCACTAGATGCACTTACACTCCCGCGCGTCAAGACCCCGCGCTGCTCCTAGCTGCTGCACGTGGGGACATGCAAGACCAAGCTCCCTGTCACCCGAGGCCTCCCGTGGCCACAGCAGGCTGCCGCGCCTTCACCCCCGAGCTACGCAGCGTCGCATGGCCCGGCAAGTTCAAGCCAGACTTGCCTCCTCGCTATGACGGCACGGCTGACCCTGCAGAGTTCCTCCAGCTCTACGAGCTAGGCATCGAAGCTGCAAACGGAGACGAGAAGGTCATGGCGAACTGGTTCCCCATGGCACTCAAGGACGGGGCCCGCACCTAGCTCCTGAACCTGGCGCCAGGCACAATCTCCTCCTGGGACGAGATGCGCACCCGCTTCATCGCCAACTTCCAAGGCACTCGCGACCGGCCACCCGCCATAAGCAACATGCGCCGCATCAAGCAACAGCCCGGGGAGACCCTGCAGAAGTACATCCAGCGCTTCAACAACGCACGCCTCAAGATTCCCAAGGTGACTGAGGAGGCCATCATCTCGGCCTTGTCCGACGGCGTGCGTGACGTCAAGATGAAGGAGGAGTTGGCGATGCATGAAGACCTGTGCACTTCCCTGGAGCTGTTCAACTTGGCAAACAAGTGTGCCAGGGCTGAAGAAGGGCGTCTCTCCCTCCTCGAGCTGCCCGCCGCAGACCCAGAAGAGAAGAAGCCCACGGCCAAGGATGTGAAGCGCAAGGGGGCTGCCGTGCTCACGGCAGAACCAGACACCAAGCGGGGCAGAGATCAGCCCGAACCTTCCAAGGGCAGCCGGTACTGTGTGTACCACGACCTCCACACCCACAACACCAACGAATGTCAAGAACTCCGAGCCGTGTGAGAAGGAAGGATCGGCCATCGCCCCGACCGCGGTGACCGGGGCTACGGTCGAGGAGGAGGAAGGAACGCAGGACGCTGGGAAGACCATGACCCGCGCCAAGGGTGGCGCGACCAACCTCACGAGGATCGCTGGCAAGACCCGCCTCGCGAGAGAGGATGGAGGGATCAGCCTCGCGAGGATCGCCTACAAGGCAACGCAGGCCTCCCACCGCTGCCGTCGCAGCCAAGGAGAAACGAGGACCGCCACCAGGACGAGGAGGCTGGGGGCTTCCAGGAGCCACGCGCAATCGCCTGCATCTTGGGCGGAGCACAAGCCCCCGCCTCTCAGCGCATCTTCAAGCAGTTCGCCCGTGAAGTGAATGCAGTCCTCCCCAGGCTCAAAGCCACGCGCCCCCTCAGGTGGTCGGCGTGCGCCATCACGTTCAGCTCAGCAGATCAGATCAAGTGTCCGGCTACAGCCGGAGTCCTCCCGATGCTTTGTTCCCCAATCATCAGCAACGTGGTGGTCACCAAGACCCTCATTGATGGCGGGGCAGGGCTCAACGTCATGTCCGTGCAGATGTTCAACAACCTCAAAGTGCCCTACAGCCAGCTTTAGCCAACCAAGCCTTTCTCCGGTATCACCTACGGCTCCACGGTCCCGATTGGGCAGGTCCACCTCCCTGTCACCTTCGGGGCACGCGACAACTACCGCACCGAGCTCATTGACTTCGACGTCGCCCACATTCGCCTACCGTACAACGCCATCCTTGGGTACCCAGCGCTGGCCAAGTTCATGGCCGTAACTCACCACGGCTATACCGTCCTCAAGATGCTAGGAAGCGGCGGAGTCATCACGGTGCCCTGTGAAGAGAAGGACGCGGTGTGTTCCCTGGAACGAGCCTTTCAGGCCGCGTCACTGGAAGACCCAGATCGTGGAAGCAAGAGGCCTCCTGAGACCGCCCCCAAGAAGAAGAAGACATCGTCCGGCCCGACCACTCAGGAGGCAGGCCCCATTGGGCCCGCGCCTGCCCAGGGGGAACCTCCCTCCATCGCATAGGAAAGCGCGCCCGGCGCCCTCCTCAGGCAGGGCTCGGGGGCTCTCCCCTGGAGGGCCACCGACCTAGCTAGGGTCACGAGGGAGGCGCTTGGGCACCACCTGGAGGCGTGTTTTGAAGCACGTTTCCCTCGAGAAGGAGCAAGGCAAGGAGATCCAGTCCCTCAGGAGTTCGTAAGCAAGGCCATTCAGGAGCTACAGCGGTCAAGAGTCATGAAAGACGGCCGCCGCCTGCCAGCAGTGGCTCCCCATCCAGGCGAGGATGGTGGGCTGCGCGTCTGCATTGACATACCAGGGCTCAACCGAGTCGCCTCTCTGGAGCGCCTCTGGCCCTCGCGAGTGGGGCGCTGCGGAGGCCCACCCCATAGCTACGTTCGCATGCCTTACAGCTTGCCAAACGCGGCTGACGCGTACCAGCGCCTCATGAGGGGCATCACGGAGGCACGAGAGGCCAGGCGTTCCGATGCCCTGGTAGGGGTGGAGATGTCCCGCGAGGAGCCGCCAGCGCCTCCGGAGCCTCCCAAGGCTCCTGGGCCTGGGGGCTCATGAGGATCGGCTTCCGCAGCCCACCGAGTCTGCTACACCAACACCCCTTCGTCTTCAGCGTCATCAGGTGACATCTTTCAATTTTCACTTTCAACTGGGAGCGCCCCCAGGGCTGGATTATTCCCAGGCCGCGGGGGTCCGTCCCTGCGGCGTGTATCCCTTTTTATTCTATGTTGTCAGCTTACCTTGTTGGGGGCGCCCCTCAGGCCGCATGATCCCCAAGCCGCTCGGGCCAGGCCCAGTGGCATGTATCCCATTTGCATTTATTTCCGATTATGCGTTAAACCCACCATGCATGATTATTCGATGCCGGTCCACGGCACCTCTTCTTCTCCATGCCGACCACTTGCACGTTAAAGGGGGGGTACCTGAGCATCGCGACTCAGGGCTCTTGCTGGCTCTCCAGCCCTCACCCTCTGGCCTTGTCCATGGCATCGCGACCTGGCATACCAGCGACGGCTGAGACCAGCTCGAGGGTCGGGACCCGAGAACATAGAGTGCAGGCATCTAACCAAATTTGCAGGGACACATCACAAGATAAGGCCCAGTGCCAGGCGCAACCCGCCTAGAGGTAGGGCCGTGCGAGTCCCGCGCTGGCTCACGGGTGCCCAGATACACCTCGCCAGGCCCTACCGTGCCAGCCACGTGTCAGGGCGGGGCTGTACACGCCCCGGGGGCTCCTCCCGGAGGGGGGCCCCCTCCCACGTACCAGTGGAAGCACCATGCTCCGCGCTGGCTGACAACACTGCCGAGGAGCGGCTATGCTTGTACACATACGGTAGCACTATGCTCTGCGCTGGTGATAAACAACTGAGGGTGGCCCCCGGGCCGCATCAACCCCAGGGAGCCCAGAGCTTAGTGTCTAGACTCATCATAACGCCTCCCCTCGGGAGTGCCGCACGAGGGGGCTGGGCACGGGGGCTGCGCCTGGGTCACACCCAGACGCACGCCACCCAGCCAGGTCCCCCCGGGCCTGGTTCGTCGCGTGTCTCTCCCCGAGCGGAGCCAAGGTACGAAGGCCGTTTGAGCGTCAAGGGGGACTCCTGAGCATCGCGACTTAGGAGCCTAACTGGTCACGTAGCCCCTCACTCCGTGGCCCTGTCCTGGTTTCCGATCGGGACCATCGTTGGGTGAGGCACGCGCGCGGCCGGGCTCTGCAGACATAGAACGGTGGATCCACCCACATCATACCTCCCTACTTGTTGTTCGTGCGTCAAGGGGGACTCCTGAGCATCGCGACTCGGGAGCCTAACTGGTCACATAGCCCCTCGCTCCGTGGCCCCGTCCTGGTTTCCGGTCGGGACCATCGCTGGGTGAGGCACGCGCGCAGCCGGGCTCTGCAGACGTAGAACGGTAGATCTACCCACATCACACCTCCCTACTTGCTGTTCGTGTGCCAAGGGGGACTCCTGAGCATCGCGACTCAGGAGCCTAATTTGTCACGTAGCCCCTCACTCCTTGGTCCCGTCCTGGTTTCCGGTCGGGACTATTGCTGGGTGAGGTACGCGTGGGGCCGGGCTCTGCCGGCGTAGAACATAAGCAAGTAGGAAGGAAAAGCGCAAATTTCAAGGAATTCAAAAGCAAATATTACAGTCCACACTGTTATCTCAATGCCAAACGCAAGTTTAAACGCCTCCCCGAGGCATGATACGTGTGCAGGAATTGAAAGCCGGATAGGAGCCGCGACAGAGTCACTTGTCGGCGGGGGAGCAGCGCGGAGTGGGTTCGCCTCACGGAGCAGCGGGGTCGACAGTGCCTTGCTCCGGCTTGGTGCTGAAGGCCCGGAACTTCCCCAGCAGAGCCTCCGCGCGACCCTTCATGGCCTCGGCAGCAGCAGCGGCACGCTCACCACTCACTGGCTCCAGCAGGCTGTCGAGGTCGACACCGGGATCGCGAAGGTAGATGTGGGTGAGGACCCGCGTCAGTGCTGCAGAAGACAGGACACGCGCCTCGGCCTCGGCCGTGGGGCCAAGGCCAAGGGCGACATCTTCAAGAGCGTGAACCAGGAAGGGAAGCAGCTTGGCGGGGCCGTCCTCGACGCCAGCCAGCGGGCTCTCCAGGCCGCTGTCGTAAAGCGTCCTCAGCGAGGAGCGAGCCTTCACCTCCAACTCTGTGAAGGCCGCGCGGTCCTCGGCAAGAACCAGGGCCTTGCCGTCCAGCTCGGCCTTCCTCGCCCCCAACTCCTGCTCCAGCGCGCCTAGGCGGTCGCGGCGCTTCCTGAGCTTGGCCTCCCGGCCCTCAACGGCCGCCTCGCGAGCCTTCACGCCTTCTTCCTGCTCTTGGCGAAGGTGGACCTCTCTCGCGACCTGATCCCGCAGGCCTTGCAGCTCGTCCTCCAGTGCCTTGCAGCGACCATGGACGTTGACCACCTCCCCAGGGCTGCATCACGAGCAGCCTTCGCCTCCAGGATGGCCTGCTTCTCCTCGTCGCATGCCGTCAAGGCCTGGACCAGCGCCGCCCGAATCGAGGCGTCGGAGCGAACCCATCCAGAAGCCAGCTCCAAGCGCCCGGCCACCAAGCGGGGGTCAGCGCCAAGAAGATCCTGACGCAGTCGGTCCAGCTCAGCAACAGCACGATCCAGAACGGCAGAAGGAGTCGGAGAGACAGCGGCCGGTGGAGTAGGAGGAGAAGGCGGCAGCGCAGCCGCGGCATCCTGAGGCGGAGTATGCCGCGCCCCGACAGCTGAAGTGGCGGCGGCAGGCAAGAGCACCTCGGGGGCCACTTGGGCCGTGGGGGATAAGCTCGCCCCAGCAGGCTCAGCCAAACCTCGCGAGGACGATCGGGCAGGAGAAGCCTGTGCATCGCGGTCACCCTCCTTCATGGGCAGAAGCGCCGCCACGGATGGAACCTCGGGAGCCCCCTTCGGCTTCTTTCCTTCGGGCGCCAGCCTATCCAAAAGATGCGGACGTCAAGCCTCAAAAGCAGAGCAAGAGATAAAGACAAGAATCGAATGCTTACGGGTCGTCGCCAGTGAGCTCAAGCGGTCTCCGGCCAAATTTGAAGCCTGAAAGCCGGCTGGAAGGGTCAACCTTGGGAAGCTTGGAGGCGGAAGGTGCATCTGCGGTTCACCCCGGGGCCGGGGGAGACCCTCGGGAGATCAGCCCGGTCCTGTCCTTCTTCGGGATCGGGGGCGAGCTCCCGCCATCCTGCTCTTCATCGTCTTCGCCGTCATCCTCGTCGTCATTGCTCGGAGAGAGGCGGAGTGCGCGGGACCTGCGCAGGGGGAGGGGAGCCCTCGACTCTCCGTCAGTCGCCTCGGAGTCAGGCCCTCCTCCCCGCTCCCCTCCTTCCTCCTCTTCGCTGGAGCCGCCGGAGGGCACGTCCACTGGTTCCTCGAGAGTTTCCACGGTCACGGGCCCATCCCCGTTGAAGACGGGCATGGACTTCACTACCCGCTCCCAGTCGTTGCGGAGGAACAAGGGCGTGGGAGCGCCCTCCAGCCTCGCCATGTTGCCCCCGACTAGAGACTGGAGAACCGCAGCCAGGTCTCCGTCGGCCAAGGCCGCGGGGCTCAGACGGGGCCTCCACATTGGAAGTGAGTACTGCCGAAGCGGAGCCAGTCGGTGCTCCAGGAACTCCCTCAGCAGCGACGCGCTGGTCAGCTTCGCCGCCGCCATGTCGGTCGGCCTCAGATCCGCATCCATCTTCTCCAACACCATCTTCGCGCGGGGATCCACGAGCTCCGCTCGACCCCAGTCGCTGGAGCTCGTGGGCTGCTCCGTGGGCAGGATCAGCCGAGGGTGGATACGCCCAGCATCCACCAAGATCCACTTGCTCCTGAAGCCCTCAATCCTCTTCCCAGAGTTCGAGATGGCAATGGCGCCACCGTACGCGATGAAGCTCGCGCACGCGGAAGCAGGACCACGAGAGGTCCGGAGGTAGAAGTAGTGGCGCAGCAAGGCCACTGAGGGCTGCACCCCAACGTGGGCCTCGCAATAATAAGCAAAGATTGCCAGGAGAAGGACGGAGTTGGGATGGAGATGCAGGGCCTGTAGCTTGTAATGACGGAGGACAGAGAAGAAGAACTCGGAGAAGGGAGGCACCAGGCCAGCAACAATGGCACTTACGAAGAGCGGATAGAAGGTGCTCCTTTGACCCTCAGGGGTGGCGGAGCCGGCCTTGAACACCTTTGCCCCGTCGATGCCCCACGCCGTCACCATCCGGCGCAACCGGGCAAGGCTCGCCTCCGACACATTTGGCGAGTCCAGGGCAGACGAGTACCAAGCTGCGGCCGGGGGCTGACGAGGCGCCATGGCTCCCTAGGTCGCACGGTCAGAGCAGATCTGGAAATTTTGGAGGAAGGAAGGAGAGGCGCAAGAAAGGGGACCTGAGCAGCAACCGGGGAAAGCAAGAAGCAGGGCCTAGGCAGATGCCACTCCCTTATCAACTCGCGCGGTTGCTAAGGCGCCCACGTCCAGTCAACTGCCACGCGGCGTCCATGGCCACAGGATGTTAGGGCCCTCGGCACTTCGCTCTTGCCCTTCCGCCTCCCTGCACGGCCAAGTCCGGGCGCGCCTTGGGCCCGGGTGCTACTGTTGGCGTTCTGGGAACGGGGGTCCCCAGACTTGCCTGCCTGCGGCCTGCGGCGTGGCTCAAAGGGGGGGGCCAGCACGGCCCATCTTCACCAACACAAACCCAAGACCCTCGCAAGGGGCCAAGCCTCGCGGGGCGGATGACGCGGAGCTTCCTCAGGCACGGCCTCGTCAGGCTGGCTCATGAGGAGGCGGAGAGATCAAGGCGGGGTACCTCACGAGGTGCCCGTGACGCAAGCCATGACGACTCAGGGCGCCAGGCGGGTGCCAGCCCGCGCAGCGTCCTCCTTTCCTCTTTGGTGCAAAGGGGGCAAGCGCAACCGCGGAGTACCGTGGCATCAGGCAAAGGTTGCCATTTCGGTGCAACGAGACCAAGACCAGGAGGACTACGATACGAAGGTCACCGTGGAGCCCAAGACGGCGTCACCACCAGAGCTTTGCGTAGGCGAAGACTACTTTTGTCAGGATAGCTGATACTTGCTGTCCCCCTTCAAATTAGCCCGCCATTGTTGGCTCCCTTCCCGCTCGATATTTGGGAAGAGGACCAGGGCCTCTATAAATAGGACCAGCCACCCACATAGCAGGGAAGTCGGTCAGTTGGAGAAAGAGAGAGAGAGAGAGAGAGAGAGAGAGAGAGAGAGAGAGAGAGAGAGAAAGGTGACTGAACTCCTCCGAGCAGTTCATCGCCCCAGCCAAGAACAGACCCTCGTGAGGCTGTTCTTCCTTGTAGTGTTCATCATCATCAGCCCAAGAGGCAATCCACCACACCACACACTGGAGTAGGGTATTACACCACAACGGTGGCCCGATCCAGTATAAACCCTGTGTCCCTTGTGTTGTTCTTTCCTTAGTTTAGATCCTAGCATGGCGGAGGGGTGCAGGTAGGTAAGAGGCGAAATCTCCATGCGCACCACAGTGTTCGAACCTCAAGGGTCTGCCGGAACCCGAAATCCAACTCTAAAGGCGCCCGGACAAGCGAAAGCATCCAATAGGTCGTCAAGACCTCAGATACAACTAATCAAGTCCGGCGCCGCTATTTATATGGAATAAGTGGTCACACCCCCCATTTGTCAATACAAGGGGCTCAGCGCACGCAGACAAGTGGCAACTTCTTATCATCTTGAAATATACATGGTTTCTTTAAAAACTATCTTTTTGCACGACAACTTTTTCACTTAACTTCCTCTCTTTTACAGACGATCATCGTGCCACACCCGTCCAGGATACGGCAGCAGGGACCCGCTCCAAGGATTCTTTTTAGATTAAGACCCTGCATAAACCTTTTTTACTGTCTCTTGTTGATACATATCCACCGTTGAGAAGGATGCTGGCATCTTGGCATGTGGCCACGCCAGAACAGTGCGCGTACCTGGACACAAGGGGCTTCTTACAAAGGCCACTATTTTGGCCCGGTTTATACCACAAAGACTGAATACCTTAGGGAGTGTTCGGCGGCGCGAGTTTGGCCCTATATGCATCAGCTCCGAATCATTGTCTTTGGTCAAATGTTGGGTTTGCCCGGCTCCTGTGTTTTGGTGCCTTACGTTCCACCTTGCCGGCTAAGGTAGCACCAGGAGAACTACTGCAATTGTGCCCTGGTTCATCCGTATGAGCACCTCAGTAGAGAAAGCCGAAAACTGACTGTCATGATATAGCGTGAGACTGGTCAACCACTCGATGACCTGTGGGAATGTTAGAATTCCTCCGCCTTAACGAAGGGTCGTTTTCCGGCCAGGCATGTACGCACCCCGGAATCGGGAGAGTGCGGAGCCACCAGGGGCTATCTAGTAGCCCCACTGTCAAACTCCTATGGCTAAGTGAAAGTGCTAAAGCATTATAGTCCGGTTGCCTCGCTCGCTCCGCTATCACCTCCTTAATAGGACCAAGACGTTGGGTTAAGTGTGAACGCGTGTTTTTGCGAGCACCTCCGCATTATTTGCGTGGGGGTTGAAGCCGACGACTGCAATCTTTCAGTTTATACGCATGTATACATAAACGGCCACCCAGGAGGCATCATATTACTTTCAGGCAAAAGTATAAAAATAGCCTTATAAAAATTCATAAAAGCATTTCGCTTACAATGAGATTACATATCACTCAAACATAATATTTTTTGAGCACTAGGTCTCTATCAAACGGGCACCCTCAAGAACTTCTTCAAAGTAGTGCTCAGCAGCCTTTCGACCTATAGCCGAATCCCGCGCTGCAACATTGGTAGCATCCATCTCCGCCCAGTATGCCTTAACATGGGCAAAGGCCATCCGTGCGCCCTCTATGCACGCCGACCTCCTCATCGCATCAATGCGCGGCACCACGTCAAGGACCTGCTGCACCAAGCCGAAATAGCTGCTTGGTTTTGACCTTTCCGGCCATAGCTGATCCACAACAGACCTCATGGAGAGTCCGGACAACCTATTTAGTTCGGCCCATTCAGCTAATTGGTCAGTAAATGAAAGTGGACGCTCGGGAGAATGGAATTGTCTCCGAAATAGCTGGTCTACTTCACAGTCCGTCTGACCCTGGAAGTACTTGGCCGCATCGGCAGCGCTCGCCGCCAAATCCATATACACATCCTCCGAACTCCACAGCCGATCCAGAGGGGCATACCGTGGATCTCCGAATTTCCTCCGCAACATAAAGGATTTCCCAGCTATAATATCCCCGGCTTCCCGCAGCTCCTCCTTCTTTGCCCTCATAGTAGAGCGGAGATCCTTTTTCGTCGCAGCAGCCTTCTGAAGGTCCGATGCCTTCGCTTGGTTTTCCTTTTCAAGAACCCGGCAACGGTCGGCAGCGGCTTTTAATTCTATAGCCATCTTGGCCATCTTGTCTTGGGTCTCGCCATGCATGGCCTTCTCGGCTTGCAACTCTTCGGCCGCCTTCACAGCAGCCGCATTACCCAACCTCGCTTGTTCCTTGGCTCGGGCAAGTTCTGCCCGTAAGGCTTCAACAGTGGCAGCTCCATCTGCAGTCACATTATATTAAAGATACTGGCATCATGCTGCTCTTCCTATGTGACGTTTACCAGATAATGACACTTACCCTGCGCCTCGTTAAGCCTTTTGTTAACAAGCTCGATGTCGGCGTCTGTCGCATCCAACTACCGTTCTAAATGGGCAAACTCGCTAGTCCGGCTACCCACCGGAGCTTCCATCACCTGCACATAGAGGCAGTATGCTTATTACCTGGGAATATGATCCTCTGTTCGTCATCGTTTCCGACGACAACCAGAGTCTCAGGGGCTACTATCTACACAGGGCACACCTAGCATGTGCAGGACTATCATACATTCTTTTACGTACCTCAAAGCCTGTCAGTAGACTCATAAAAGCTTCATGCAATCCGCTTTCGGCGGACGATATTCTCGCCATCACCGTGTTCATCAGCACACGGTGTTCATCTGAGATGGCCGCTCGCCCCACCAACTCCCTCAGAACATCCGATCGCACACCAGAAAGTGCCGGACTCTTTTGTCTACTCTCTTCGGGAGCCGGACACTGGGAGCTTTGGGGGTCAATGGGATTATCTTCCGGCCTCACCGGACTCGGAGAGGCCCTCCGCGACGACACTTCAGGGTCGCCTGCTTCTGGAGCGGAGGAGTCCGGAGGCGGCGTTTCGCTCTCCATCATCTCTGGAAGAAGATCCCCCGAAGACGAGCTCATTTGAGAGGGGCTAAGGCCCGAACTGCAAAAATATATGCGGTGGTTATTTTCTCAGAAGAAAAAGATGGCATATCTGTACTATTAAAAGTATTTCGGGTCACTTACGAGATCCCCCCGCGGACTTTGTGCGGCAACGGCGCCCCCCGAGGTAGGACCCTCTCGGGAGACTTCTTCTCCCGTTTGGAAGCTTCGGCTTCCGAATCCTCGGGTGCAGTCCTTTTCCTCTTCTGGTCGTCTTCCTTCATGGAGACGCTCGCTCCTTCGGCTCGAATGGGCAGCGTTGGGGGCCCGCATCCGCCCGCATTATCCTCCATAGTGTCTTCCTTCAAGGGCTCCGGGCAAGGTGCGGTCTGGAGCATCTTTTCCAATACCGGATTTTCCAAACCCTCAGGGAGGGGGGCCGAACACCGACTCAACTTCGCCTTTGTTAGCCAGTCCTAGTCAAAAAGCGAACTTTCAGAAATAACTTCATAACAAAGAGAGATATTATGTTCGGCTGGAAGATGCCTTACCTGTTCGGCGGCGCGATTACTACTCAGGCCCATGTCCTCGGTGATTTCCGGACACTCCACTTGAGGTCCGAAGAATGACTTGTACATCTCCTCGTGCGTCAGGCCGAGGAAATTTTGAATGGCACACGGTCCCTCGGGATTGAACTCCCACAGGCGAAGAGGCCGGCGTTTGCATGGCTGGACTTGACGAACCAGCATAACCTGTATTACCGCAACCAAACTAAAATCTCCATTGAAGAGATCTCGAATGCGGCTTTGCAGTATAGGCACGTCCTTGGCTGGCCCCCAGCTCAGACCTCTGTTGATCCATGACATCAGCTGTGGTGGGGGGCCCGAGCGGAAAATAGGGGGGCCGCCCACTTGGCACTTCTAGGAGCCGTGATGTAGAACCACTCTTGTTGCCACAATTCATACACCTCTGGGATGGAACCTTTGGGCCACGGAGCTCCCGTCATCTTGTGTATTGAGGCACCTCCACACGCTGCATGTTGCCCCTCGATCATCTTCGACTTCACTTCAAAGGTCTTGAGCCATAGGCCAAAGTGAGTGGTAACCCGGAGGAAGGCCTCGCACACGACAATAAATGTCGTGATATGAAGAAAGGAGTCTAGAGCTAGATCATGAAAGTCTAGCCCATAGTAAAACATCAAACCCCTTACGAAAGGATCCATACCAAGGCCTAGACCTGGAGGAAGTGGGAGACGAACACGACATTTTTGTTAGGTTCGGGGGTGGGGACGGCCTGCCCTCGGGGAGGCAGCCGATGCAAAATCTCGGCGGTCAGATATCTGGCCTCCCTCAACTTTTTGATGTCTTCTTCCGTGATGGAGGAAGGCACCCATTGGCCTTGAAGGCAAGATCCGGACATGACTGAAGGTTCGGAACACCTGACCTGAACTTCGGGCGTTTGACCTTGAGGTGGGGGAAGGATTCGATTGAGCACGGCAGGGAAAAATAAAGCCCTTGTCCCCTTTATAAAGAGGGTGAATATCAAGCGTCCTCTCCGTGTCCGTTTGGACTTGCCTATAATCTAGGAGTCCTAGAAGCGGTTGGGTTACCCACGCCCGTATTGATGAGAATCCCGGAATAAGGGGACACGATCTCTGCTTTAACAAGACGTGCCAAGGAAACCGCCTCGCATGACGCGCTGAGGTGGGATAATAAAACGACTCGGATAAAGGCTTGGTCGTGGTGTGACACGCTACGGAATACGTCAACAGATTAGATTTGTGTAAATATTATTCTCTCTATGGCAATATGTGGAAACTTATTTTGCAGAGCCGGACATTATCTTTGTGTTGAAAATCTTCTATGAAGTACTTGGAGGAGGAACCCGCCTTGCAATGCCGAAGACAATCTGCGCGCCAGACTCGTCGTCATTGAAGCCTGGTTCAGGGGCTACTGAGGGAGTCCTGGATTAGGGGGTGTTCGGATAGCCGGACTATACCTTCAGCCGGACTCCTGGACTACGAAGATACAAGATTAAAGACTCCGTCCCGTGTCCGGAAGGGACTTTCCTTGGCATGGAAGGCAAGCTTGGCGATACGGATATGAAGATCTCCTACCATTATAACCGACTTTGTGTAACCCTAACCCTCTCCGGTGTCTATATAAACAGCAGGGTTTCAGTCCGTAGGACAACGTACATGTCAACAATCATACCATAGGCTAGCTTCTAGGGTTTAGCCTCTTCGATCTCATGGTAGATCTACTCTTGTACTACCCATATCATCAATATTAATCAAGCAGGACGTAGGGTTTTACCTCCATCGAGAGGGCCCGAACCTGGGTAAAACTTCGTGTCCCTTGCCTCCTGTTACCATCCGGCCTAGACACATAGTTCGGGACCCCCTACCTGAGATCCGCCGGTTTTGACACCGACAATCCCTAATCTTAGGCTCTTGCCACTCCTTATTCCATAGTCCATCGAATCTTTACCGAAAACTTGAAAACTTCACAACACAAAACTTAACAGAAAACTTGTGAGCTCCGTTAGTAAAAGAAAACAAACCACCACTTCAAGGTACTGTAATGAACTCATTCTTTATTTATATTGGTATTAAACCTATTGTATTACAACTTTTCTATGGTTCATAAACTCTATTACTAGCCATAGATTCATCAAAATAAGCAAACAACACACAAAAACAGAATTTGTCAAAAACAGAACAGTCTATAGTAATCTGTAGGTTTCGAATACTTCTGGAACCCCAAAAATTCTAAAATAAATTTCTGGACGTGAGGATTTTATCTGTTAATCATCTTAAAAAATAATTAACTAAATAGCACTCTCCATTAAAAAATGACAGCAAATCTCGTGAGCATTAAAGTTTGTTTTTTTACAGCAAGATCGCAAAGACTTTCCCCAAGTCTTCCCAAAGGTTCTACTTGGCACAAACACTAATTAAAAGCATAAAATCACATCTAAACAGAGGCTAGATGAACTATTTATTACTAAACTGGAGCAAAAAGCAAATAACAAAAATAAAATTGGGTTTCCTCCCAACAAGTGCTATCGTTTAACGCCCCTAGCTAAGCATGATGATTTCAATGATGCTCACATAAAAGATAAGAATTGAAACATAAAGAGAGCATCATGAAGAATATGACTAGCACATTTAACTCTAACCCACTTCCTATGCATAGCGATTTTGTGAGCAAACAATTTATGCTAACAAAAATCAACTAGCATAGGAAGGCAAAACAAGCATAACTTTAAAACTTTAAGCACATAGAGATGGAACTTGATATTATTGCAATTCCTACAAGCATATGTTCCTCCCTCATAATAATTTTCAGTAGCATCATGAATGAATTCAACAATATAACCATCACATAAAGCATTCTTTTCATGATCTACCAGCATAGAATTTTTATTACTCTCCACATAAGCAAATTTCTTCTCATGAATAGTAGTGGGAGCCAGCTCAACAAAATAACTATCATGTGAGTCATAATCCAATTGAAAGTTAAAATCATGATGACAAGTTTCATGGATATCATTATTCTTTATAGCATACAAGTCATCACAATAATCATCATATATAGCAACTTTGTTCTCATAATCAATTGGAACCTCTTCCGTAATAGTGGATTCATCACTAAATAAAGTCATGACCTCTCCAAATCCACTTTCATAATTATCACAATAAGATTCAACATCCTCCAAAATAGTGGTATCATCACATCCTAAAGTTGACACTCTTCCAAACCTACTTTCATCAATATAATCATCATAAATAGGAGGCATGCTATCATCATAATAAATTTGCTCATCAAAACTTGGGAGACAAAAAATATCATCTTCATCAAACATACCATCCCCAAGCTTGTGGATTTGCATATCATTAGCATCATGGATATTCAAGGAATTCATACTAACAACATTGCAATCATGCTCCCCATTCAAATATTTAGTGCCAAACATTTTAATACATTCTTCTTCTAATATTTTGGCACAATTATCGGAATCCTTATTTTCATGAAAGACATTAAAAAGATGAAGCATATGAGGTACCCTCAATTCCATTTTTTTGTAGTTTTCTTTTATAGACTAAACTAGTATAAAACAAGAAACTAAAAGATTCGATTACAAGATCTAAAGATATACCTTCAAGCGCTAACTTCCCCGGCAACGGCGCCAGAAAAGAGCTCTCTACTACACAACCTTCTTCTTGTAGACGTTATTGGGCCTCCAAGTGCAGAGGTTTGTAGGACAGTAGCAAATTTCCCTCAAGTGGATGACCTAAGGTTTATCAATCCGTGGGAGGCATAGGATGAAGATGGTCTCTCTCAAGCAACCCTGCAACCAAATAGCGAAGAGTCTCTTGTGTCCCCAACACACCAAATACAATGGTAAATTGTATAGGTGTACTAGTTCGGCGAAGAGATGGTAATACAAGTTCAATATGGATGGTAGATATAGGTTTTTGTAATCTGAAAATATAAAAACAGCAAGGTAACTAATGACAAAAGTGAGAACAAACGATATTGCAATGCGTTGAAACAAGGCCTAGGGTTCATACTTTCACTAGTGCAAGTTATCTCAACAATAATAACATAATTGGATCATATAACTATCCCTCAACATGCAACAAAGAGTCACTCCAAAGTCACTAATAGCGGAGAACAAACAAAGAGATTATTGTAGGGTACGAAACCACCTCAAAGTTATCCTTTCTGATCGATCTATTCAAGAATCCGTAGTAAAATAACACGAAGCTATTCTTTCCGTTCAATCTATCATAGAGTTCATACTAGAATAACACCTTAAGACACAAATCAACCAAAACCCTAATGTCACCTAGATACTCCAATGTCCTCAAGTATCTGTGGGTATGATTATACGATATGCATCACACAATCTCAGATACATCTATTCAACCAACACAAAGAACTTCAAAGATTGCCCCAAAGTTTCTATCGGAGAGTCAAGACGAAAACGTGTGCCAACCCCTATGCATAAGTTCACGAGGTCACGGAACTCACAAGTTGATCACCAAAACATACATCAAGTGGATCACGTGATATCCCATTGTCACCACAGATAAGCACATGCAAGACATACATCAAGTGTTCTCAAATCCTTAAAGACTCAATCCAATAAGATAACTTGAAAGGAAAACTCAATCCATTACAGAGTAGAGGGGGAGAAACATCATATGATCCAACTATAATAGCAAAGCTCGCGATACATCAAGATAGTATCACCTCAAGAACATGAGAGAGAGAGAGATCAAACACATAGCTACTGGTACATACCCTTAGCCCCGAGGGTGAACTACTCCCTCCTCGTCATGGAGAGCGTCGGGATGATGAATATGGCCACCGGTCAGGGATCCCCCCCCTCCGGCAAGGTGCCGGAACAGGGTCCCGATTGGTTTTTGGTGGCTACAGATGCTTGCGGCGGCGGAACTCCCGATCTATTCTGTTCCCTGATGTTTTTAGGGTATATGGACATATATAGGCGAAAGAAGTCGGTCAAGGGAGCCATGAGGGGCCCACGAGGGTGGGGGCGCGCCTAGGGGGTAGGGCACACCTCCCTACCTCGCGGCTTCCTCGAAGCTTCCCTGGCGTCTACTACAAGTCTCCTGGGTTGCTTCTGTTCCAAAAATAACTCTCCCGAAGGTTTCATTCCGTTTGGATTCCATTTGATATTCCTTTTCTTCGAAACACTGAAATAGGCAAGAAAACAACAATTTGGGCTGGGCCTCCTGTTAATAGGTTAGTCCCAAAAATAATATAAAAGTGTTTAGTAAAACCCATAAACATCCAAAACAGATAATATAATAGCATGAATACTTCATAAATTATAGATACGTTGGAGACGTATCATGGACGTCAAAACTGCATTCCTTAATGGATTTGTTAAAGAAGAGTTGTATATGATGCAACCAGAAGGTTTTGTCGATCCTAAAGGTGCTAGCAAAGTGTGTAAGCTCCAGCGATCCATTTATGGACTGGTGCAAGCATCTCGGAGTTGGAATATATGGTTTGATGAAGTGATCAAAGCATATGGTTTTATACAGACTTTTGGAGAAGCCTGTATTTACAAGAAAGAGAGTGGGAGCTCTCTAGCATTTCTAATATTATATGTGGATGACATATTGTTGATTGGAAATGATGTAGAATTTCTGGATAGCATAAAAGGATACTTGAATAAGAGTTTTTCAATGAAATACCTCGGTGAAGCTGCTTATATATATTGGGCATCAAGATCTATAGAGATAGATCAAGACGCTTAATTGCACTTCCACAAAGCACATACCTTGATAAAGTTTTGAAGAAGTTCAAAATGGATCAGTCAAAGAAAGGGTTCTTGCCTGTGTTACAAGGTGTGAAGTTGAGTCAGACTCAATACCCGACCACTACAGAAGATAGAGAGAAAATGAAAGTCATTCCCTATGCCTCAGCCATAGGTTCCATCATGTATGCAATGTTGTGTACCAGAACTGATGTGTGCCTTGCTATAAGTCTAGCAGGGAGGTACCAAAGTAATCCAGGAGTGGATCACTAGACAGCGGTCAAGAACATCCTGAAATACCTGCAAAGGACTAAGGATACGTGTCGGTGTCAAAACCAGCGGATCTCGGGTAGGGGGTCCCGAACTGTGCGTCTAGGATCAATGGTAACAGGAGGCAGGGGACAGGATGTTTACCCAGGTTCAGGCCATCTTGATGGAGGTAATACCCTATGTCCTGCTTGATTGATATTGATGATATGAGTATTACAAGAGTTGATCTACCACGAGATCAGGGAGGCTAAACCCTAGAAGCTAGCCTATGGTATGATTGTTGTATATGTTATCTATCGACTAGCCTGGCCTCGGTTTATATAATGCACCCAAGGCCTAGGAACAAGAGTCCTAGCCGAATACGCCGGTGGGGAGGAGTCCTTGTCTTGATCAGCAAGTCTTGTGGAATCTTCCATGTATGCGGCAGCTATCCGAACTGGCCCATGAGTATACGGCCATGGGGGTCCTCGGCCCAATCTAACAGATCGGGAGATGACGTGTTGAGTACCCCCTAGTCCAGGACACCGTCAGTAGCCCCCTGAACTGGTCTTCAAGTTAGGGAAGCTCCTCAATGCTTCCGAACTGTTCTTCATCTTCGGATGTCGGTCTTGAAAACTGGTTCAACAAATCTTCTCATCTTCGATCTTGAGGATCGCCGAAATGCATTCGACGAGTTTATACGTCGGGTATCCGAGGAGCCCCTTTAAGTTTCCGGCCTTTATCAATGCCTTGTTATTTTTATGCCACACCTCGGGTTTGAAGTTGTTCCCGGGAGGCAGTGTCCTCTTGCGTCCGAGCTCCAACGCCGGACTGCATGCGAGGTATCTCTTGCAGATGAGCACCAACGCCAGACCGCTTCCGAGCTCCAACACCGGAATGTATCCGAGCTCCAACGCCGGACTATGTCCAAGCTCCAACGCCGGACTACGTCCAAGCTCCAACGCCGTACTGTCATAAATCACCTTGGTTCAAAAAAGTTGAAGGAGTTTAGCTGAGCTTAATGCCGGTGCCCTCTATGGAGCCAGCCACTAGCGCCCAAGTTTTATGCCGGACTGCTTCCGAGGTGGTGCACCACCCCGACTGTGGGCCGATTTTTTGTCAATATTTTTGATTGGTGCAATTTATTCTCTGCCGAGATATATAGTCAGTAGCCCTCAAGGTGTGTATCGGTCTAAAACCCGAGATGCACCTGAAGGATGACGTAAGACCGCTGATCCCAGTAGCCACTGAGACTCAGGTTGATTTGCAAAATCGGCCTAAGGATCAAGTCCTAGCTCAGCAGAATACTTTGGTACACAAAAAGCGGCGTGCTCAGTCCTCGAGACTCAAGTTGGGTGTGGCCGACCAGCCTGAGGATCAAAATCTCGTCGGAAACTGTATTGCACTTAAAAATTTCTGCATTGAACAAGCAATGCAGTAGCCCCCGAGACACTGGTCGGGTGGCAACACCAGATCAGGGGATCGATGTGCCCCTTTAATATTTGTAAATAATAAGCCCGAAGCCCAGTAGCCCCCGAGCCTTAATGCGGGCACGGGTGGCTGAATTAAGGATCGATATCCATAGTAAAATCACAAATTATGTGTAATGACTCTATGTATCCAAGTACTTTACATCATTAATGCTCGGATCCGCATTGTACAAAATTTTGTTGACCGACCATCGGCTTCCACCTCCTCGGCCAGTAGCCGAGGAGTGTTTATCCTACTTTATAAAGCCTTTATGAGGGCAAAGATTTACGACAAACAAGGCAATCTGGCCATACGATTTTATAAACAAAGGTACACAGAGAGATATGTTATATTACTGTTTAACATAAGAAATGTCTTCCAAAGAAAATAGTCCCGCTATCGGTTCCTTTCTTTGGGTTGTCATGCTAAGCATGATCATGAAACCTCAGCTCTAATATCGAGGATTTAGTTTGGGAGGCCAGTTAATAGCCCCCGGTAGTGTTCGGCGACAGTCGAGGTCAAGCCATAAACACTTCGGCCATTGTTATGAATGGCCCGTCATTTAACACAGTCATCGGATCGCTGACTAGTTTACGCTTATTGTGACAGTCAGTTTTCGGCTTTCTCCACTGAGGTGCTTAACCATGTGAGCTGGAAGCACAATCGCAGTGGATCTCCCTTTGCACACCTAGCCGACCAAAGCGGAACATAGGAGGCAAGCACAGGAGCCGGGCAACCCAACTATTGACTGAAGACACAATTCGAAACCAATGCATATATAGTGAGATCCGAGAATGTTTTTGCCGAATCTACAAAGGTGTCCGACATTGCACTGTGAGACTTGTGCTGGAAACACACAAATAGTTTTAAAGTGCCAAAAAGCTTGGAAAACCAAAAAACATCAATAAAAACTTGACGTCCGAACAAGATCAAGTGTTCGGTGCCAATCCGAAAATTGGTCTTAGAAAAAAAGAGTGCTTCTGTCGTGCTTTAACATGTCACATCCTATCTCAAGACTTCAAGCGGGTGAGCCTACGGCTTCAAACTCCTATCCTGAAGGCGGAGTACTTCTCATTGGGCCAGTTTAGCAAACTAAACTCTAGCGGCTTTGAGAGAGAAATTAGGCTCCCCGGCTAGTGACCACACACTCGTGTAGAAAAAAGGAGTGATGAATAATAATAGTAATAAAAACTTTGCAACAACTAAGAAGAACAACATTTATTATAAAACGGCTCATATAAATTTAAGAGCCCCCAAGTGACTTGGGTAAAAGAATTTTATGTATAATGATTGTATGTACCGAAGTACTAATATCATATCTTTGTTCACTCGAACTTTAAACGCGTCTTAATAGACCATCGGCTTCTCCCTCTTTGGTCAAGGACTGAAAAGTGTTATGTACTCCACCTGTCAAGAATATCGACAGTGTTTCCGATAACCAGGCAACCGGGCCATAAGGTTGTAACAGAAAAAGCGAGCTCAGGGAACTTATGCTATATTACAGACGAAGTGTAAGAAGCATCTTCGAAGAAAATAGTACCCCCACCGATACCTTTCTTCGGTGCTCATTATTACTATGAGACTTGTGCAATAGATTTTTGTACTCATGAGTTCCGTTGTGTGCCTACCATGATTGAAAACAATAAGAGCGCTAGCTTTCGGCTTCACCCAGTGTGAGGTCAGAGCTCGGAGGACCCGGTCCTGACAATCGCAGAGGTGCTCCCTTTTACTCCCTAGCCGAACAATCGGGAACGTAGGGGTAAGCACAGGAGCCAGGCAACCCAGCTTGCAAATCGCTTAAGTCAATATGGTGCATATTGTGGCGTAATACACGAACAAGGAACGAAGCCGTACAAGTATAATCATATGCAAGAGGAAAAACTTCATAAAGGAAGCCCCAAATAAACGGGGTATTTGAATTTGTGCGTCACAAACAGTTTGGACAAGGAAATTTTTTACAAGCAACTTTTTCCAAAAAAGTATAATGCTTGGTCGAACCAAACACAAGTTAAAAATTTAAAACTTTGATCATGAAGGCAACTTAGCTGGTTAATGTGTTCGGTATTGATGACGCGGCCCGAACTTGATGCGGGACAAGGTTCCATCCCCCAAGCCGGTCCCAAGGTGGCGGAGCAAAGAGCTCGGCACTCCGAAGTGGTGACATAGCACGGTCAATGCGGGACGGCAGAGTGATGCCGAAGTCCCTGGCATGGGGTAATGAAGTGTTGACGAAGCCCCCCGTCCAGCCGAGGTGACGTGGTATGTCAGTACGCCGAGTTGATGATACTGCCCAACCCGGATCATTTTCCTGTGCACAAAAAATAGTGCAAACCGGAGATAATAATAAT
The DNA here is from genome assembly GCF_003073215.2 of Triticum urartu. Lineage (NCBI taxonomy): Eukaryota > Viridiplantae > Streptophyta > Magnoliopsida > Poales > Poaceae > Triticum > Triticum urartu. Next base: position 167,659,538 of record NC_053028.1, on the reverse strand, counting down.
AATTAAAAAAATCGTTGCATAATAAATAATTTATGCAAAGTGAGTAATAAAAATAAATATGGCCTGGCGCCGAAGTCAATGTCGATGCAGGGCGTCGGCGTGATGCGGTAAAGGCGTGACAAAGCCTGAGTTCACAGGTCGGTCCGAGTTCCGGATGCCACGTTCGCTGGACCATGTACGGAAACTGACCGAACCACCATGCGACCGTCGTTAATGCGGCCATCATTTGATAGACCTGTGTACATATGATGAACAAACCAGAGTAATAATTCCTTGGGAAAAATGAACCCGAACAAGCAAAAAATACTAGGATTAATAGCACCTGGTTTATTTGTTGTAGCAATCCAAAGAAAGGTGATTCCGAAAATTGGGACTCGATCCGCACACCCATTGCCTGATGGGCGATAAAACGACGGTATGGCGATGCTGGCAAAGGTTGGCTCACCGAAGCAAAGCCCTCGGTCCAGCTAACGTGACGGAGCTGGTCGGCTAGTGACGCCAAAGTCTCCAGAGTAGGTTGATGAAGAGATGGCGAAGCCCCCGGTCCAACCGAGATGTCGAAGCCTCGATGTCAGCCGATGAGTCAAAGTAGGTCGGCGCGATGGACACCAGCTTGAAGAAGCAATAGTGCGGCCCTGCCGATGCAGGTCGTGACGTGGTCGATGCCAGCTTGATGAAGTGACCGTGCGGCGATGCCGGTATGCCCGCTCGGTGTAATCCGTGGGGCCGCGATGTTGGCGATGATTTATCCTTCACGGTGCCGGACTCTTGTTCGGCTTGCCGAGATGATGATCCAAAGAAGTTGAGCTCGGCTTAACAAAGTGACGACGTGTCTAGCATAGGTCGGCAGCCTTGGAGCAATATTGCCGGACTGGTTTGACACCAGCATGATGATGAAGATGACCTCAGGGGAGGCTTAAAAATTTACGGGCACGTGTTTAAAAACAACACACAATACCCTAGAAGAGAATTCCTCTAAAAAGGATGTCCAATGTCATGTTCATAAAGAAACATGAATTCGGGTCGGGTCCATATTCGCGCAGAAAACGGGTCTGAAAATTGGTCCACTCATCAGAAGGTTCCCGGAGTTTGAACCGTCGGATCGAGCTGAAATTTGGAGGGGTGGTAGATATGAGAATTCCATAGTAGAGGAACAGTTGGATCTTCCAAAGGACCTCCGAGCTGGGCTCTGGAGACCATGCATTAAACTCGTCCAGATTCTCGTCCAGATTTGACAGGGCTCCGGTATATCGTACATTGTCGGAGATTCCTCCATCAGAACTCGACGAAATTTTGCATGGCTGTTATAGACGTAATTCCGCACTATTCCACCGAAGGAATCGTCAAACTGACGCTCGAGGAGGTGGTGACGGCGAATACAAGTTCGATGTCCATAAAAACAGCACGGCCGCCGAGGGCAATGTTGACGTCGAGCCCTCGGGCTCCATGGATGACTCCTCTATGATCATGATGGAGATCAGAGTTGATGTTGAAGAAGGCCCCCTTCCGAACATGACGATAGGAGATGGAGCACGGTCCTCGGTCGAGCCAAGGTGACCAGTCGAGCCAGCGACGAAGATGCCGACGTCGTAGTTGACCTGCGGGCGAGCCATTGATCCTTTTGCCGGTCACATAGCGGAACTCTCAATGAAAGCACCAATGTCGGTGTCAAAACCGGCGGATCTCGGGTAGGGGGTCCCGAACTGTGCGTCTAGGATCAATGGTAACAGGAGGCAGGGGACACGATGTTTACCCAGGTTCAGACCCTCTTGATGGAGGTAATACCCTACGTCATGCTTGATTGATATTGATGATATGAGTATTACAAGAGTTGATCTACCACGAGATCAGGGAGGCTAAACCCTAGAAGCTAGCCTATGGTATGATTGTTGTATATGTTATCTATCGACTAGTCTGGCCTCGGTTTATATAATGCACCCAAGGCCTAGGATAACAAGAGTCCTAGCCGAATACGCCGGTGGGGAGGAGTCCTTGTCTTGATCACCAAGTCTTGTGGAATCTTCCATGTATGCGGCAGCTGTCCAAACTGGCCCATGAGTATACGGCCATGGGGGTCCTCGGCCCAATCTAACAGATCGGGAGATGACGTGTTGAGTACCCCCTAGTCCAGGACAGCGTCAATATGTTTCTCATTTATGGAGGTGACAAAGAGCTCGTCATAAATGGTTATGTTGATGCTAGCTTTGCCACTGATCCGGATGACTCTAAGTCACAAACCAGATACATATTTATATTGAATGGTGGAGCTGTCATTTGGTGCAGTTCCAAGCAAAGCGTCGTGGCGGGATCAACGTGTGAAGCGGAGTACATAGCTACTTGTGAAGCAGTGAATGAAGGAGTCTGGATGAAGGAGTTCATATCCAATCTAGGTGTAATACCTAGTGCATCGGGTCGAATGAAAATCTTTTGTGACAATACTGGAGCAATTGCCTTGGTGAAGGAATCCAGATTTCACAAAGAGAACCAAACACATATAGAGACGCTTCAACTCCATCTGTGATCAAGTCATGGAGGGAGACATAGATATTTGCAAAATGCATACGGATCTGAATGTAGCAGACCCGTTGACTAAGCCTCTTCAACGAGCAAAACATGATCGACACCAAGACTCCATGGGTGTTAGAATCATTACAATGTAATCTAGATTATTGACTCTAGTGCAAGTGGGAGACTGAAGGAAATGTGCCCCAGAGGAAATAGTAAAGTTGTTATTTATATTTCCTTATATCATGATAAATGTTTATTGTTCATGCTAGAATTGTATTAACTGGAAACTTAATACATGTGTGGATACATAGACAAAACACAGTGTCCCTAGTATGCCTCTACTAGACTAGCTCATTAATCAAAGATGGTTAAGTTTCCTAACCATAGACATGTGTTGTCATTTGATGAACGGGATCACATCATTAGGAGAATGATGTGATGGACAAGACCCATCCGTTAGCTTAGCATAATGATTGTTTAGTTTTATTACTATTGCTTTCTTCATGACTTATACATATTCCTTTGACTATGAGATTATGCAACTCTCGAATATCAGAGGAATACCTTGTGTGCTATCCAATGTCACAACGTAACTGGGTGATTATAAAGATGCTCTACAGGTATCTCCGAAGGTGTTTGTTAGGTTGGCATAGATCAAAATTAGGATTTGTCACTCCGAGTATCACAGAGGTATCTCCGGGCCCTCTTGGTAATGCACATCATGATAAGCCTCGCAAGCAATGTGACTAATGAGTTAGTTATGGGAAGATGCATTATGCAATGAGTAAAGAGACTCGCTGGTAACGAGATTGAACTAGGTATGAAGATACCGACGATCGAACCTCGGGCAAGTAACATACCGATGACAAAGGGATTGGCGTATGTTTTCATTATAGTTTGACCGATAAAGATCTTCGTAGAATATGTGGGAACCAATATGAGCATCCAGGTTCCACTATTGGTTATTGACCGGAGAGGTGTCTCGGTCATGTCTACATAGTTCTTGAACCCGTAGGGTCCGCACGTTTAACGTTCGATGATGATTTGTATTATGAGTTATGTGTTTTTGGTGACCAAAGATTGTTCGAAGTCCTAGATGAGATCAAAGACATGACGAGGAGTCTCGAAATGGTCGAGAGGTAAAGATTGATATATTGGACGATAGTATTCGGACACCGGAAGTGTTTCAGAATGTATCGGGTACATATCAAAGTACCAGGGGGTTACCGTAACCCCCCGGGTGAAGATATGGGCTGTATGGGCCATAGGAGGGAGGCAGGCCAGCCTACAAGGGGTGGCGCACGCCCCCCAAAGGGAGGAGACCGAATTGGACTTGGGGAGGGGCGGTTCCCCCCTTTCCTTCTCCTTCTCCCTCTCCTTCCCCCTTTCCCCCTCCGATAAAAGGAAGGGGGGCCGAATTGGACTAGGAGCCCAAGTGGGATTCCTCCCACTTGGGGCGCCCAAGGGCCGGCCTCCTCCCCTCTCCCTCCTTTATATACGGGGGTGGGGGCGCCTCTAACACACATCAATTGGTCCAAGCCGTGTGCGGCGCCCCCCTCCACCGTTTACTCCTACGGTCATATTGTCGTAGTGCTTAGGCAAAGCCCTACACGGATCACTTCACCATCACCGTCACCACGTCGTCGTGCTGACAAAACTCTCCCGTGACACTTTGCTGAATCAAGACTACGACGGACATCATCGAGGTGAACGTGTGTAGAACTCGGAGGTGCCATACGTTCGGTGATTGTTCGGTTGAATCAAGAAGACGTTCGACTACATCAACCGCGTTAAGCTAACGCTTCCGCTTTCGGTCTACAAGGCTACATGCACACACTCTCCCCCTCTCATTTCTATGCATCTCCTAGATAGATCTTGCGTGATCATAGGATTTTTTTTTGAAATTGCATGCTACGTTACCCAACACTCTGGGCCCTCTCGGTAATGCACATCATGATAAGCCTTGCAAGCAATGTGACTAATGAGTTAGTTGCGGGATGATGAATTATGGAACGAGTAAAGAGACTTGCTGGTAACGAGATTGGACTAGGTATGAAGATACCGACGATCGAATCTTGGTCAAGTAACATACCGATGACAAAGGGAATGACGTATGTTGTCATTACGGTTTGACCGATAAAGATCTTCGCAGAATATGTAGGAACCAATATGAGCATCTATGTTCTGTTGTTGGTTATTGACCGAAGAAGTGTCTCGATCATGTCTACATAGTTCTCGAACCTGTAGGGTCTGCACGTTTAACGTTCGATGATGATTTTTTATTATGAGTTATGTGATTTGGTGACTGAATGTTGTACGGAGTCCCGATGAGATCACGAACATGAGGAGGAGTCTCGAAATGGTCGAGACGTAAATATTGATATATTGGATGATAGTATTCAGACAACGTAAGTGTTTCGGAATGTATCAGGTACATATCAGAGTACTAGGGGGTTACCCCCCCCCCGGGGGGGGAGATATGAGCCATATGGGCCATAGGAGGGAGGCAAGCCAGCCCACAAGAGGTGCCCCCTAAGGGAGGAGTCCGAATTGAACTAGGGGAGGGGGCGGCGCCCCCCTTTCCTTCTCCTCCTCTCCTCCTTCCCCCTTTCCCCCTCTGATAAAAGGAAGGGGGAGGGGCGAATCCTACTAGGAGCCCAAGTGGGACTCCTCCCACTTGGGGTGCGCCTTGTGCCGGCCCCCTTCCCTCTCCCTCCATTATAACTCCTCCCACTTGGGCGCGCCTAGGGCCAGCCTCCTTCCCTCTCTCTCCTTTATATACGGGGGTGGGAGCGCCTCTAACACACATCAATTGTTTCAAGCTATGTGCAGTGCCCCCCTCCACAGTTTACGCCTCTGGTCATATTGTCGTAGTGCTTAGGCGAAGCCCTGCGCGGATCACTTCACCATCACCGTCACCACGCCGTCGTGCTAACGAAACTCTCCCTCGACACTTTGCTGGATCAAGAGTTTGAGGGACGTGATCGAGCTGAATGTGTGCAGAATTCGGAGGTGACGTACGTTCGGTGCTTGATCGGTTGAATCGAGAAGACGTTTGACTACATCAACCGTGCTAAACTAATGCTTCTGCTTTCGGTCTACGTGGTACGTGGACACACTCTCCCCCTCTCGTTGCTATGGATCTCCTAGATAGATCTTGTGTGAGTGTAGGAAATATTTTGAAATTGCATGCTACGTTTCCCTTCAATATCTACGTAGTGGTCATTTGTAGCAGAATTCATGCGAAACAATTTGGAAATCAAGCACAAAATCAATTTGGAAATCAAACCATTAATGAAATTAATTAGCTAGACTATTAATTACATATGTAATTAATTGGGTCTATTAAAATAGGAATTGGTTTCGCACCAAATCAAAATGGGAACTGAGTCATTAATGCAATTAATTAATTATACAGATAATTAATTATGCCTATAGATAATTAGAAGTATGCATTTCTTCTAATTAGGCAGATAACTAGTTGGTTTGGTTGGCAGTTAATTAGGCATACAGAGAATTAGGTGGGAAATTAATTATGTGTGTAATTAATAAATTAAGTATTGGAAATATGCCATAGAGGAAATAATATTTGTATTATTACATTTTCGTATTCATAGTTAAGAGTTTATATTCTATGCTATAACTGCTATGATCCTTAAATATATGATTCAATGGAAAACTCATATGCACGTGTGGAGTGATAAATGATAAATAAAAGGTTCCTAGTCTCGCCTGTAAGACTAGCTCAAGTATTGTTGGTGATCACAGTTTCCGTATCTTAGGATATCGTTGTGTAATGATAGTCCTAAAACAACATTGAGATTATGATGTTGGAAGAACGATCATATTGAATCGACCCAATCTTGTTTGTTATGAATTGAGTTAATATCGTCTGCATTCAATTGTAATAACATGAAGTATTAATGTGTCATATTGCTCCTTAGACCATGAGAGTATCATGATCAGTTCTTACCGTACTGTGGGCTTTGGGGTTGCTCAAACGTCACTGATAACACGATGATCATAACAAACTTATAGGTTCATCAAAAAGTTTAACAAGTGGCCAGATAGCTCGAGAGTGGGATTTGCTCCTCTGACGATGGAGAGATATTCTTAGGGCCCTCTCGGTGTGACGACACCCATCATCATCTAGCCAGACACAGGTGACTGCATCACAGGGAAGCCGGAACATGTTAACGAGAAAGAAGAACAAAACCAACAATGGGAGCAACGGTATAGTGAGGATGGTGATGACTCAGGAGGATACCGATGCACACCTAGTTTTGCAAAGTATCGCGAAGCAAAGGGAACATCACATGATAACCAAATATTCACTCGAAAATCATTTGTGTAATCATAGGGACCGATATGGATGTCCACGGTTTCGTTATCGGTCATTGAACGAAGGGGTTTCATACATGTCTATGATTTACCGAACCTACGAGGTCA